>NC_051176.1:299109629-299189629 GCF_013339695.2 Rhipicephalus sanguineus
CCGACTCTGGCTGAGGTGAGGATGTCTTCCAGATTCGTCCTGCGCGCGCAGCAAACTTCGTTTGCTGGCGCTTGGCCGACTCTGGCTGAGGTGAGGATGTCTTCCAGATTCGTCCTGCGCGCGCAGCAAACTTCGTTTGCTGGCGCTTGGCCGACTCTGGCTGAGGTGAGGATGTCTTCCAGATTCGTCCTGCGCGCGCAGCAAACTTCGTTTGCTGGCGCTTGGCCGACTCTGGCTGAGGTGAGGATGTCTTCCAGATTCGTCCTGCGCGCGCAGCAAACTTCGTTTGCTGGCGCTTGGCCGACTCTGGCTGAGGTGAGGATGTCTTCCAGATTCGTCCTGCGCGCGCAGCAAACTTCGTTTGCTGGCGCTTGGCCGACTCTGGCTGAGGTGAGGATGTCTTCCAGATTCGTCCTGCGCGCGCAGCAAACTTCGTTTGCTGGCGCTTGGCCGACTCTGGCTGAGGTGAGGATGTCTTCCAGATTCGTCCTGCGCGCGCAGCAAACTTCGTTTGCTGGCGCTTGGCCGACTCTGGCTGAGGTGAGGATGTCTTCCAGATTCGTCCTGCGCGCGCAGCAAACTTCGTTTGCTGGCGCTTGGCCGACTCTGGCTGAGGTGAGGATGTCTTCCAGATTCGTCCTGCGCGCGCAGCAAACTTCGTTTGCTGGCGCTTGCCGACTCTGGCTGAGGTGAGGATGTCTTCCAGATTCGTCCTGCGCGCGCAGCAAACTTCGTTTGCTGGCGCTTGGCCGACTCTGGCTGAGGTGAGGATGTCCTTCCAGATTCGTCCTGCGCGCGCAGCAAACTTCGTTTGCTGGCGCTTGGCCGACTCTGGCTGAGGTGAGGATGTCTTCCAGATTCGTCCTGCGCGCGCAGCAAACTTCGTTTGCTGGCGCTTGGCCGACTCTGGCTGAGGTGAGGATGTCTTCCAGATTCGTCCTGCGCCGCGCAGCAAACTTCGTTTGCTGGCGCTTGGCCGACTCTGGCTGAGGTGAGGATGTCTTCCAGATTCGTCCTGCGCGCGCAGCAAACTTCGTTTGCTGGCGCTTGGCCGACTCTGGCTGAGGTGAGGATGTCTTCCAGATTCGTCCTGCGCGCGCAGCAAACTTCGTTTGCTGGCGCTTGGCCGACTCTGGCTGAGGTGAGGATGTCTTCCAGATTCGTCCTGCGCGCGCAGCAAACCGCGTGTAGAATATGCGTCGTTACGGCCTCACGAATTGACTGCTGCAAAAATTTTTGAAATCGGTCCGGTAGAAGCGGAGTTATAGTGATTTGTTCTACTTTCCTATTTAAAAGGGCGCTTTACAGTATGACGTTCAGGTTGGTCGCGAATAGGGGCCAGAACTTCTTTAACTGGTGTATTTTCATTTTATAACTGACAGACTGAGTCCCTGGCTTTCGTGTGGCTCTGATCCAGATGAGCTTTCTAGCGACCGTCCGTCTCTCTTTTGTCCCTCTCCCACAGTAGTGATGTTGTCATCGCCATCACAACGACAGGCCTGCGTTTTTTATCAATTCAGCGGGAAGTCACCCGCCAGTTTTCTTGAGCTGGTTTAACCGCTTTTAGGGTCCTTCAATGTTTCAACTCCCATCGCTCTCCCTTTGCAGTGAGGCAACGGCCCCAGAACTCAAGGGCATTTCTCGGCACACTCTGCGAGAACTGTTTTCTGATTGTTTACTTGTAAATTTACCTGAGTCTACTCTTTTCTACCAAGCTGTCAAGATGAGAAAGGGAACAACAGAAATTCAGCAAAGTAGGGTACTTGTAAAGAGGTATGGGAAGACATTCAACGATTTTGAAAGACACAGATGTTAGTATTCAGATTAAAATTAACCATAAAAATTTCCCATTTCATTACTTGATTTCTGTGCTGCAAATGCAGTGGCTTCTAGTTGTAAGCTGACTTTGTACACCATATGTTTCTTGCTCGTAGGGTGCTGCGAAAATCATGCCCTTGAAACTCATTACACCCACAGAAACACGAAATATGTTTCTGCATAGATAAAATGACGCCCCAATGCTTCTAGTTACGTTGTACAAAACAATAGACGTAGTGAAGCAAGCCTTACTTCGCCTTCAAGAGTAGAACGCGACAGCATAATCGGGCCCCGTGCACATCGTTTTCAACCGTGCCGCGCGGAAAGGAACGTTCGTGCGCGTAACATTGGCTGTTTCGAACTATCCTAGAATGTCTACTGCAAGTGCAGTTGCGAAGCGCCCACTACGCCATTATTCTTCCATTTGCTAATTTCCGAAGTACTCACTACGCGTCAGTTAGGTGCCACGCGCATCTGTGCACTTTGTAATGGTTGGGCAGCTTTAAAGGGACACTAAAGGCAAATGTTAGGTCGACGTTGCTTGTTGAAATAGCGTGTCAGAAACCTCGCAGTGCTTGTTTCGTGCCAAGGAAATGCTTATTATTAATGAAAAAATCAGGTTTAGGTGGTCCGCACAGCGTTAGCGCATTTCAAATCATGCACCTGAGAAGACCTAACGTAGCATTTGCCTTGCGCAACATTGCCCGCCTTTACTGCCCGGCAGCGGACGTCGTGGTTTCTGCTCTCAAGGGCACATTACACAACATCGCATGGCCACGGCCTTTTGTCGGAGTTTCCGCTAGAGCGACTTTCATGAGCGTGCAAGGCACACACAGCAGTACGCGATAACGAAACTACCACTGAGACGCGACCGCGCGAGCGGAGCGCAGCCCGGCGAAAACGAAACTTTTGCACAACCCGTGTTGCACAACGTCTTGCAAATCTCGGAATGTTCTTTTTTATAATGAGTAGCTTGACTACTAGTGATAATTTGTACTCGGAACTCTTGAAGCCATCGGACTCGTTCCAGAACGTCCCACTACATTTACCTTAAAGGGACTGTCTACCGTCCTTCATCGCTTTTCTGTTTTGTACCGCAATAGAAAGCGTACCGTCTGAAGTGTCCAACCTTGCAGCGGTTTCTCTGGACAGTGAGTAGAAATTTTTAAAACAAAATTTTTCCATCTGCGTTCGGTCTTCTTCCATTGGCGTGAAACATGCCCACAACACTGGTTGGTGGACGCGATGACGATTGTTGTGCCGGTAAAAATTAAAACCGAAAGCACATCTGATTTCTGTAGGATTACTTTATTTTCGCTGAACACTATGAATGTAACAGTGGTTTTCAGCGCGCTAGCGGTTAAATAATGCCTTATTATACGATTACAGAACACTTATTTTTCTGTAATCGCAGTCTATGCGTTTATTTTAGCTCTGCTGCCGCAATCCAAGCCAAGTCGATTCATCAAAAAGAGACAATATATGTGCGTCTTCACAGCGCAGGACATGTGAGACATCCTATCAACAATACAGCGGCGCAGTGCGACCAGCGCGGAGAGCCGCATGGCATAGCGCATGAGTTGAAGCAGAAAAAATCGAAGACAGCGCCGCAAGCAGCGCCACCGGGCGCCTTTTTGGATGCGTGAGGGAAAAAAAGGCATAAAATTACTCTCTGACGCAACCGAAAGGTGCCTCAAGTGCGTAAAATACAATTTCACGTTATACATGTTTGTTTTTAAGCAAAATGAGTCTACTTTCGAGGCTTTCTTGTCATACCAGTGGATTGAACCACATCGCCGTTGGGTGACGCTAGCGGTCATTCTTTCACGATTTTCATCATCGAATTATTAATATATTTACTTTTTTGTGGGGCAAAAGCATGCTCGTTGCCGCCGATGTGACGAACGATCTTCTCATTTTCACCACAATCAGAAAAATTTTTCCGAGCGGTAGACACCCCCTTTAATTTCTTGATTACTAGAGCACTGCTATTTATAATATTGACGTTTTAGGCGTTCTCAAACATTGACCTTTCACTCTGACGTAAATTTTTATTTGCCTTTAGTGCCCATTTAAACCACCCTCTCTTTGCTCAATTCAGATAATTTGACGCCTGGCGCGATTCTAAAATTCTGCCACGCAATATTAGGGTAAGGCGGGGCAAAATGAGACGCGGGGCAAAATGAGACACGGGGCAAAACGCGACATTTTGACTTTGCCGCCCTCTACAGCTAATACAAAAGGTACCTTTTCTTCGTTTCTCTATTTCAGCGATAGGTGCCGGTAGTTTTCGACGTTTTTGTGTAAAAGTTGACGATCGCTCACAGCGTTCACGCGGGAAAAATTGCGCGGCTGATGTCAGCAGTGTCAGTGTGTTCGTGACCCGCCGAAAAGGGGCGTAATTCTGATGCGTGCATGAAGCTACTCCGGCGTCAGTCCAACAACGCAAATATTTACGTTGTTAGGTACATGCCCCAAAAGTTTAGTTCATTCGGTGCCATGGGCCAAAGGGGAAATATTTTTGGAATGTGGACATGTGAGTGGGGCAAAACGCGACAAAAAGACATTGAATTGCCTTAGAGAGTGTCTTATTGAGTGAACCATTTATTTACGCTCATTATGTATAATATTCTTTTGTTTAGGATGGTGCGGACGTGCACCAGGATATCATCTAGAGCTTCCTGGGTAGAAAACGACTTGAAAAATGAACTGAATGTTGTTCGAGAGTTTTGGAGTAACACAGCGCCGGGTTCTGTATTGATTCAATGCGTGGAGTGCAAAGACTGTGTTCATGAAGACTTCGTGAGGGCCCACGGAGTGAATTTCAAGTGCTGTAGTGTAAGAACTGAAGGGATGAAATTTTTTCACACCGTCTCGTTTCGCCCCACGCAGCGTCTCGCTTTGCTCCGCAGATTGGGGTAAAGTGAGGCACCTGGTGCATTTTACAGCGAAAGCTGTTATGAGCTCATTTCAACGGCCGTTTTTGGTGGCGTAGTTGTCGCCGCCGCCGCCGCTGCCGCCGCCGCCGGTGTCCGTAACCACTATCGCTCGAAATAAAAAAAAACGAAATAAGAAAAAATTTCCAGGATGGAACGGGGTTCGAACCTGGGCCCTCTGCGTGGGAGCCCAGTGTTGTACCTCAGAGCCATGCCGGTGCTTGGAACTGCCTTGCAAAAAAAAAAAAACGCTATACAGGCTTCATGTCCAGAAGGAACCACATTAACATATGTAATTTAGTGTGGTAGAAGAGTGAAATAACAACCACGCACCACACAACGCGAATTCTGTAACTAGGCGTCACACAATGCGAATTGCGCAACGAGTGGGCTGTTGGATGCTTCCAACCCACTACAAGGGGCTCTGCAATAATTCTTCATCGTCATCAGGCACAACACCAACAAAGTGCGCATAATGCCTTAGATGTTTTTAGCGGGTACCACGGCTCTCCGTTGAATGACGAAAAATGGCATAGTGGCTGCTTCCCTACTTCACAGAAATTATGATTTATAGTTAAATAGCAACCGGGCGTCACACAATGCGAATTACGTAACTGGTGAGCCGTTTAAAGCTTCCAACCCATTACAAAGGGCTGAGCCACAATTCTTCATCGTCATCAGTCGTCACGTAAACAAAGTGCACATAATGCCTTACATATGTGTAGCTGGAACCTCGCTTCTGCGCACAATGACGAGTAATGGCGTTGTAGGTGCTTCCCAATTTCACAAATATTGATTTATGGCGTAGTGGGTACCTTGCTAGTGTACTTGTATTAGTAGCCCCAAGAGAGTTTACAACGGGCTCTAGAAATGCCGCTCTTCCAGCTTTCGCTGTGACTGTGCTGCGCTTTCTGCGCAGGCCTGACATTTTTTGTTTCATTTTAAAATAAACTTTTTTCTTTTTAAATAACCTTTTGTTTTCTTTTTTTTGTGTTCTTGTTTTTTTTTTCGTGTTTCTAATATGCTTTCATTATGCTATCAATACAATATCGCTAGGAGGTCCTTCTGACAGTGTTTACTTCGGGACCTCCTTCTGTAATACTTATGAACCATGCCACGTGTATTTTCGTGATGTTAGAATAAACTTCAAACTTCAACAGTCCCAACATCGCCATATTTATGTAGCACATACCTCGTACCCAAAAGAAAGTTCGGGCGTTGATGTTTTATGGTGCGTAACAAGTGAAATAAAAAATTTATATTCACTATTTTCACATTTTTGTGGCATTTTGCACCGCCTTACCCTACATGTTTTAAGGCGACCCCTCCCAATACATGACATTCTTATCGCGTTATTTTACGAAGCAGTTTCAAGCACTGGTGTGGCTTCGTGGTTGAACAGCAGCTTGTCATGCACAAGGCCTGGGTTCGATGCTCAGACGGGCCGAAGTTTTTTTATTATTTACTTATTTGCATCTGTCTCGAATTTTAGCTCACGGACAACGACGCCGCCGCCAAAGCCGACACCGACACCGGAATTTCTGTGAAACGAGCTCTTTAACGCTGTCGCGTTAACATTGGGGCAGCTCCGTACTATGGTGCGAAGACTGAGGAAACAGCGGTGCTGGTTGCATTACCCTCCTCCTTTCCCTCCTCTTCACCTTCTCTTGCCTTTCCCGCTCCTTGCTTTACTATAATATACAAGTATATTTTATGCTTTACACTCTGCCATCCTCCTTACCCTCAAATCACTCCTCCTCATCCTCACTTTTCTTTCTCACCCCTTGCTATACTTTTCCATACATTGCTATGCTATGATTACCCTCTCCCCTCATCCTTTCTCCCCTCCTCACCCCCACATATCACTCCTCCTCACAATCACATCCCTTTCCGGCCCACTTGCTATATCATACTATAGATGGCTACGCAATGCCTTACCCTCTCAGAAGATCTTATGTAGGGATTAGTTAGAACATAATGGATGAAAAAGTCAGCGATTCAAAGTTCACAAAGAAGGCAGACACGAACGATGAGACGAAGCGCATCCAGCAACTGATTTAAAAGTAGACAAGAACGGGTGGGTAAAAACAAAAAAAGGATAGAGGATAGGGCACTATTGGCAAACCGCGCATGGGCAAACGTGATTGCTAACAATTGTGAAAACCCTTGTATTTTTCTTGGAAATTTACGTTACCAAAATGCCAAGTCAGAATCCAAGATGAAAGATGTACGGCGACCAAAATCTTTGTTTCACTAGAAATGCAACTTGCTTGTCTTTAAGTGCAACGGACGGAGAGCTCACGCATGCGCCAAACTGTCCCGACGGCATAGCGTACGCTTCTACAATTGTCTTTTTTTTAATTCGGTTCCTGCTGTGTCAACATAGTTTTGGCACTGAAATTTGGGTTACGCTTACAGGCAGATCAGCGCTGAGCGTGATTTCCCTCGATTGCAACTCTATTACACATATTCTTTTGTTCCTGTAGCCTTTCGTTGAGGCACCTGCCCGTCTGTCTAATGTATAATGAGCCGCTGGACAGAGGAATCCTATAAACTGTATACTTTTTCCTTGCACTCAACAAATCACTTGACACGTTTGACGTTACATGTTGCTTCTCGGGCGTCTTCACCAGTGCTCTACATGTTAATTTTAGACACAAACCTATCGATTTTTTGGGTGCCGAGAATATCATTGGCCCATCGCACCGGGAAGCCATTATTTTTAATCTGTGCGTTATTGTGTGCAAGAACGGCAACACAACCACCGGATTCCTGTTTATTTTCTAACACGAAAGTGCTTTATGCCGGGGTCCACTGAGACTTTCATGACGTATTTCCGTCACTGAAATACGTCGGCAAAATGAAGGCCATGAAATGGCAAAGAAAAAACTGTCAAGAAGTTTTGATGGCAGGAGTCGAACCCATGACCTCTCGGTCCGCGACGATGGCTGGCAGGAGTTTAGCCCGCTGAGCTACCGCCAAACAAATAACGGAGGCTACATGAACGCGCCTTTTAACTTTCACACTTTCCTCTCTCAGTGCTCTTGGATGGATGCTATGGGCGTCCTCTATATAACGGGTCGGTGAGATGTGTGCCACCAGGTTAAAAAAAAAAAAAACGCGCCGTTTTTTCCAATGTAAACTGGAATGGTGCGTTTACACTGGAAATGTGATGTCTTCAACGTTTTAAACACCGCGGGGTGGCTTTAGCCCGAGCCTCGCTCATAGCATCCATCCATATCGACAAACAGCTCTCCGACGCTCGCCTGGCTGTCGCAACGCTTTCCCCGCTCGCCCTGTGCGAATTAACGGCCACGCTAGAAGAGACGATACGCGTAGCGTTTCTCTTCTCGTTTCACGACGTTTTGAAGGAGTGCATATCAAGTTTCAGTGTTTATTATGTGCCCGTTGATGCCATATATGCACGGGTTTCACCATATGCGGTGTCCACATATATGTTAAGAACTTCAGCTGCAGCAAGGGTTAAATCATGATCATGGGCGTTAGTCGTAGGTACGGTGATGTGCCACTAGGTGTCAACGTGAGTGCGTCCACATCAAGCGGTGCTATGTCTCCCAAACAACAGTAGACATTGTACAAGCTCTGACATACCAATGCACTATAAACAATCAACTGCTACTGGGACGACACGTTTCACTTTCGTGTTATACCGATTCCTATGACAGAGGGATCAGCCATCTTTTTCTTTAGCTTTACCGGGATTGTTTCTTTAGCTTTACCGGGAACACCTAAGGGGTGGCACTTCTCCGGATCTTTAAATAAAGTTCTTCGTACCGTACCGGGAACACGCGAACTTACGCAGCTGTTCAGTGTGTTGATGCTTTTGCTGATGATGATGCTTAAATATGTCTCAGCGCTTTGTAACAAGTGGGCCTTTAAAACACGCACTCATCGTGTAATTCACATGTTTTGACGCCTGGTGCGATTCTACGCGTCTGCCACGCAATATTGCATGCGTTAAGGAGACTCCCTCCACTACATGACATTCATATAGTGTTCTTTTTTTTTCGAAGCAGTAGAACACGTGGTAGAACACGTGCTTCCCACGCTGACGGCTTGGGTTCGGTTCTCACTTGAACCCGAAGATTTTAATTATTTATTTTATTTGCATCTTTCTCGATTATTTATGTAGTGTTCTTTTTTGTCAAAGACGTTTCAAGAAATAGCGTGGCTCTGCGGTAGATCACCTGTTTGTATCAGACGGCCTCGGTTCGATTCTCACTCGAAACCGAAGATTTTTCTTATTTATTTTATTTGGGTCTTTCTCGATTTTTCGGTCACGGACAAGATGCATCATTTTTCGCTCACAACCAGCGACGCCGTCACCGACGCCGACACCGGAATTTCTGCGAAACGAACTCGTTAACGCTGTTGCGTTAAATTCCTGATACCATGAGAATAAATTGCTTGACTCGTATCCCACGAAGTAAAATGCACTCCATTGAAACATTTCACGTGCAACAGCACCGCCAGAAGACAGCCTAAGGAGCCGAAGCAAGATCGGAGGGGCGGAATAAACATCCGCCGTGGTAACTGGAATACCTCATCGCGAAGCAAGAGCGTCCGTAATCTGAAAAAGTTCACATGCTTGCACTTATGCTTGCAATAGAACATTCCTAAGCTTAATTTCGGCGAAGCTTAGTGTGTGACACTCCCGCGTTAACGACGAAGCATAAATGTGTGGTTGTGTTCAACGGGGCGTATCTTTTTGCCCCCCAGTGACCCATGTCGGCGACTTTGGACTAATAAATGTTAGTACTGCCCTCTGAATTTTGTGAAGTGCTTATTGGTAGTATCGCATGACTGAATTTGTGAAGATGAGCGACAGCGTAGTCAAAGGCACCGAATAGGTGTGCTATAGAGGTTGTCTGAACAGGAAATACTCAGAGGGTTCCTTATGCAATCGCCTAAGACGACTCGAAGGCGAAATCCATTTTCCTGTTCTTTTTATTCTCGGTCGACGTGCTGATCCTCCCCTCCCCCGCCATATTCAAAAGCTTTCCGAACTTAAAGGGAGGCCGAAGCACTTAAAAAAATGTCTTTGGAGTGTGTAATCATAGTTTGATCCCTGCTGCATTCGAAAACCAATGTAATAATTCACAGATGAACGCAAATAGCATTTCTTGGCAAAAACCGCGGCTGCAGCCGCAGGGCTTCTTGAGATGCTGAGTGAACGCGGTGACGTCATCTTCGGCGTGCCGTGTCATTGGAAACATCAGCACAGTTAAAGAAAGCATGGCCTTGCGATCAGTTCCACAAACGCGCGCAGCCGGAACTAGTCACGGAGGCCACGGTTGAAGATACGACTGTGCTGCGCGGCTCCGCCAAAGCTACCGACGATGACGTAGTTCCGGTTAGTTTCGGCGCGTTCGCGTGGGCGGAGCAAGACGAACTTTTCTTTTGCGTATTTTAAAGCTCCTGCTGCCAAAACAGCGAAAAAAATTACGCCATTGTCGACAATAATGTTGGTCCTTCTTAACAACAATGTTTTACCGAATTGTAAAAGCTCTAGAGCTTCCCTTAAAGGTGGTTTTGAACATGCCTCCAGGATCGGAGGCATTGCAAGCTTTCTGCTCCTCACAAGGTTTTGCAGAGCCTCCGTGATTGGCCCGCCTTGACCAAGCAACGATGTCCTTCGATGTCGCCACCAAGGTATATGTAAACTGGTAGCGTAACTTCCGTGGAAGCCCACGTGTCAAGCCGGTGGCTAGTTGTTGCAACAGTCGCCATCTATGTGAGGAGGGGACAAACAGAATTAAAAAAAAAGAAAAAGATGACGTCACAACCGGAAGCGGAAATGACGTCACGTTTTAACGCGATGGGCGCGAATTTATGGATTTTTTTGACAGGGCGCCGCTTCTTACTTTTTTTTTATAGCTGCACGTTCTTTTTCTTATCACTACGACGGCTCCATAATGGAAGCCTGCAAGATAACGGGAAGACGAAAAAGACAGATTTGATAAATAAGGTGTATTTTATTGGCGAAATATTGCAGTTGAACAGGATATTACCCCAAAATATATAACACAGAAATCAGAAGTAGCATAACAATTCAACGTGCACACAAACCTTGCACACGTGTTGCTCTTGCATCCGTAGACAGCGCAGCGTTTCTTCGCGTAGCGTGGCGGACTCATCGTCCCGAAGGGCGACAGCACGCCGGCCGTGCGCTGGCAAAACACAGTCACTGAAACGGTTCCCGATGGCTGCAATGGCTATATTACCTTCTGCCAAGTACCACGACTAGAAAACAACGCTTATGCGAGGAAATCACCTACGGACGACAGGCACAAACCTACTGCGCAAAAACGAGCGACGCCATTTGCATCTGAAAATGCGCAAAACCGTTGGCCCATGTAACCAGACTGCCTGCATGTGCCCGCTGTTTCTGATAATAAACGAAACAAATTGGCCACTCAACCACATACCCAAGACTAAACTTTGATTAAAATAATCTACTAATTTAATTCGTGACAAATAAAATTAAAAGTAATGAAAATAAACGCTTAATTAATTGTTTGTTTTCATTATTTGTCCCCCCCTCACCTAGTAGCGCTATAATCGTCACGCGGGTGTTGGATGTTTGTCGCAATAGGTTTCCGACCACTTTTCGTTCCGACTTTTGCGACCTATTTAGATTGACCTTGGTCGCCACTACGATGTCTCAAAATCTGGCGATCTGTGACGTCATCATGACGTCACAGAATGACGTCATTAATGACGTCATGTTACTCTGAGGTAATGTGACTTTTGGTACGCTGACTGCACGTACACGCACGTACACAGGCACGCGCATATTCACGTGAGCATCACGTGACTCTAGACCCTCAATTACATTTTTTGCATCCTTCGACGCCGTCGCCGGTCTCGCGAAGTATCGTCACATGTCGCCAAATCTCGAAGACGCCGGCAGTCAATTTTCGCGTTTGATGAGACACCTAAGGCTTTCGCCTTAGAAAGGGCCTCATACCAGTTGGCTGATGTTTCTATGGGCGGTGTATTCGTCAGGTGCATCATAAGCGCGGCATGAAAGTCATGTCGTACATGATATGCATGTCCCAATTTTCATGTTAGGACCTGTCGTTTATGTTCTTTATACAATCATGTCATGCCATATCAATATTGGTATATATCCAATGAATGAAACGGCCGCGAACGCACCATGAGCGTGGCATGTAAATCATGCCGTACATGGCATACATGTCATGATTTTAATGTTATTACTTCTAATTTATGTTCGGCATATAGTCACGTCGCACCATACAAGTTTTGGTATCTATCAAACTAGCGAAACGGCTGCGAGCGCACCCTGAGCGTGGAATGTTAGTCATGCCGTACATGACATGCATTTTATGATTTTGATATTACCACCTGTCATTTATGTTCATCATGCAGAAATGTCACGCCATACGAATTTTGGCACATATTCATTTAATGACACGGCCGCGAGCGCCCCAACGCCGTGTCTTGTAAATCATGATGCACATGACATGGATATCATGACTTGGGCGTTACGACCAGTCAATTATGTTCGTCTACACTCTTGTCACGCCTTACCAATTTTGGTATACATTTAATTAACGAAACGGCAGGGAGAGGACAAGACCGTGGCATGTAAATGATACCGTTCATGATATGCATGTCAAGATTTTGACCTTATGACCTGTCATTTATGTTCGTCATGCAGTCACGGGATGCCACACCAATTTTGGTGCACATCCCGTTAACGAAACGGTCAAGAGAGCACAAAGTCGTAGGCGGCTTGATAGATAGATAGATAGATAGATAGATAGATAGATAGATAGATAGATAGATAGATAGATAGATAGATAGATAGATAGATAGATAGATAGATAGATAGATAGATAGATAGATAGATAGATAGATAGATAGATAGATAGATAGATAGATAGATAGATAGATAGATAGATACCATTATGAGGATGACCATGATTACTAAATAAATATAGATGTCAGTGCTAATATTAAAACGCTACAACGCCATTTCGGATACTTTTCGTTTGACAGCACTGAACACTAGGTTGCATATAATTAATAGATAGTAATTAATCTTGATTACTAATCAAGGATAAAAATGAGCAGTAGAAATCCATTATATGAAATTATGATCTATCGTCTGATCGTAACTATATACCTTGAAATACCATCTATACAATACATGTGCTTCTACACTATGAGCTTGCGCCCATAAATTTCAAATAAATTGTTAGATTCTTTATTATTATTTATTACTATTACCAATTTCCTATACGTCAGCGTGATAATGTGCATCGCATCTGCAGATTTTTCTGAGTTTTAACGTGATCAACATGCACTTTCTCATCAATTTAGCGACAGGCATTTTTTTACCCCTGTAGGGCTGCTTTCCCGCAGTAGAAGTTAGAAAAACTCTTCGGGAAAAAAATCCAGCCTGCGCAATCATACCAAACTGCAAGCACATGGAAGGGTTGTCGTACTGTACATGCCACTAGAGTGCAATTAGCGAATACATGATCGTTGCGCTACAATTAACTTTTGAAAAATCACCCCATGCATTTTCAGCGGATCCACGAAAGTGTCTCGGGAAAAACATCCAGCCGGCGAATTCAAACTAATCGCGATGTACAGCATAAGAACGTTGTCAGCGTTAAGTCCCTTAAGTGCAATTTGCGAAAATTAAGGCATTCTTCAGTAATCAATTTTTAAAGAACGCTCTCCATAGCGTTACGCCGAGCGCTTCCCCTTAGGGTCGACTTTGCCGCAGTACTCTATGTCCCAGATTGCTGAACATGAGAGACGCGTCATACGTAAATACACAAGTTGAATTCGTGCATAATGTCTAATAAGGATCGGTGGAGTGGTCCATGTATCCACCCTTGTTTACGTCCAGAGGGCCACTGGGACGATGACCGGTTGCTCTGAGGTGGCGAATTCGCGCTTGTTCTTGGCCCGGGCAAGACCACAGCAAGTGTGTCATGTCCGCTGCAGTGACAGGGGCATAGGCGTGCGCACAGGGGGGGCAGGGGTTGCGCCCCCCCCCCCCTAATCACCAAAGAGGCGGGGGCGCAAAATCTGCCCCGTACATTGACCTTTCCAGTCACCTAAGAGGGGGGGGGGCGCAAAATCTGCCCCATACATTCACTTAGTAGGGGGGGGCGCTGCGATGAACCTTCGCCCCCCCTGATGGGGAACCCTGCGCACGCCTATGGACAGGGGTGTCACAAAAGGCAGGCGTACGCAGGGTTCTTCACTCATCGGGGGGCGAAAGTTCATCGCAGCGCCTCCCCCCCTCCCCACTAGGTCAATGTATGGGGCAGACTTTGCCCCCCCTCCCTCTTAAGTTTTGTTGTTTCTGAAGTAACATGCCTGCCAGGAATAAGTGATCATAGCCTACTCTCGTTTAAAGTCTGCCTTGAGCAACCTAAGATGGTTAAAACGATCAAGACATTAAGAAATTACAACAAGGCCGACTTTCTTGCTATCAACAATGAACTTGCTGTATTTCTTGATGATTACTTAAGTGATTTCGACTATCGCAACGTTCAGTCGAACTGGAGTATCTTTCTTGATAAGGTTGTGGAATTAACAGATAAGTACATCCCTGCTTACGCGATCTCCTCCAACCTAAAAAAACCGTGGTATAATCATCAGCTAAAACACTTGTCTAACAAAAAGAAGCGTCTCTTCAAATCGGCTGAACTTAGTAATAGCAAGGCTCGTTGGTCAGCTTACAAACAGAGCGCTGATGAATACGTGCAGGCCTTAAAAGTTGCCAAAGATAGTTTTCTAGCCAATACCTTACCTACGATGTTGAAGACTAACCCTAAAAAATTTTGGCGTGTGATCAATCCCCAAGACAACGACGCGATAGTACTTAACGATCTTAACGGTGACGCTGTACCGACCGACCAATGCTCCAACGTACTGAATGATGTTTTCTCAAAAAATTTTTCTTTACCCGCCACCGCCACTGCTCCCCATGTGCAACCATATGACCACGACGATATGTTTCCTATCATTTTCAGTTACGATGGTGTCGCAAGCGTTATTAAGTCACTAAAACCGTCCTCGGCACCGGGTAGCGATCAAATAAATGTCAAGTTCCTCCAAAGTACTGTCTGTTATTCATCCATAATGCTAACAAAAATTTTTCAACAGTCTCTCAACGACGGTGTTCTCCCATCTGAGTGGAAAGTCGGGAAGGTAGTTCCAGTCCATAAATCAGGTAATAAGCACTCTCCTTTAAACTACAGACCCATTTCTCTCACTAGTATACCATGCAAAATATTAGAACACATTTTGGCTTCTCACCTCGCAAACTTTTTAGAGTTGCACTCATTTTTCAATCATTCGCAGCATGGATTTCGCAAATCATACTCTTGCGAAACTCAATTAACACTTTTCGTACATAAACTAAACACCATTCTTGACAACAGCTCCTTAGCCGACTGTATTTTCCTCGATTTTTCTAAAGCTTTTGACAAGGTGTGTCACAAACTGCTCATTTATAAATTACGACTACTTAAACTTGATTCCGGCCTTGTAACCTGGATTGAAAACTTCCTTACTAACCGCTCACAATTTGTCTCAGCTAATGGAACTAATTCCGAAGAATGTGCGGTACATTTTGGTGTACCACAGGGCTCCGTCCTTGGTCCGCTTCTTTTTCTAATCCATGTTAACGATTTGCCATCTTGCGTTTCCTCATATGTTCATCTGTTTGCCGATGATTGTGTAATTTTTCGTGAAATAACTGGACCTAACGACGTCGCCCTTCTTCAATCTGACCTTACTGCTGTCCTTAACTGGTGTAACACATGGCTCATGGAATTAAACAGTAAAAAATGTAAATTCATGCGCGTGTCAAGAAAAATCACTAGTTTACCTGTTTACAACTTAGATAACACATAATTAGACAGTGTCACCTCATACAAGTACCTCGGAGTTCATATCAGTAACAACCTAACATGGCATACTCATATTAACTATGTTGTTTGTAACGCTAATCGCATGCTCGGATATCTTCGCCGTAACTTCACGAAATCACCTTCTTCTGTCAAACTAATGCTGTATAAAACACTCGTTCGCACTAAACTCGAATATGCCGCATCGGTTTGGGATCCATATCACAATAACTTGGTGCATTCATTAAAAATTGTACAAAATAACTCTGTTCGCTTTATAACTTCTAATTACAATCGAAACGCGAGTATCACACTAATGAAATCTAACCTTAAATTACCTTCACTTGCATCTCGTCGTACAATGCTCCGCTTAACCCTTTTTCACAAACTTTACCACCATTCATAATTACGTGATTTGCTAATACTTTCGCCGCATTATGTTTCTCACCGTTTGAATCATGCTCATAAGGTTGGCACCCCATCGTCTAAAACTGAATCATTTCGACAATCATACCTACCGCGCACATCAAATGATTGGAATTGCCTTCCCGCATCGCTTGTAACAATTTCAGATCATGACACATTTGTGACTGTATTAGCCAATTCTTTTAATACCTTGTAGTAGTTTTCATCTCATATGCCTTATTTGTATCTCTATAAATAAGAACATTGCACTGTCACCTGTTGTATTGAATTGTAAGAGCGATTATTGTATATTGAGAAACATTCCTCTTATTTTTTACCAGAATGTATCCTTCTATTTTCTATTTTCCTCTTTGCCATTTTGATATTTGCTATTTTTGTATTTTTTGCCATCATAATCTGTTGTTTAATCAGGAACATTGTATTGCCTCTTTGTACTTACAAACTTGTTCGTTATTATTTTTACCACTCCCCTCTGTAATGTCTGTTGACCCTGAGGGTAAAATAAATAAATAAATAAATAAGTGACTAGGGGGGCGGGGCAAAGTTTGAGATTGGGCTAGTTGGTAATCCATCTTCAACAACAAGCGCAGAACGTACAAGGGACAAGAAAGGGAACATAGACGAGCGCTGTCTTCCAACTCAGGGTTTATTGAAAAAACGCACATGTATATATGTCATCATACCTCATCACGTGAGCACTCACAAAAAATCGCGTAACCATCGTGAACAGGTTAAGCAGAAACCACTTATCGGACATGACGAAATACATAATGAACAAATGCGCAAAAAAGCCAACGAAAAGAGTATCAGTGGTGTGGACCGTAGTTTACGCTGTCATGCTGGCAAAACGCTGTTTACGCTGGCCAAACATGCAAATTATCAAACCAGAGTGATCATTGAGGCCTCGATTATTGCCAAGGGTAACTGTGTTAGCAAGCCCTCAGTCGTCTTGACCCCAAAAGAGCTGGCTTTTCTCGACAGCGTAAACTACGGTCCACACCACTGATACGCTTTTCGTTGGCTTTTCTGCGCATTTGCTCATTATGTATTTCGTCATGTCCGATAAGTGGTTTCTGCTTAACCTGTTCACGATGGTTACGCGATTTTTTGTGAGCGCTCTCGTGATGAGGTATGATGACATATATACATGTGCGTTTTTTAAATAAACCCTCCGTTGGAAGACAGCGCTCGTCTATGTTCCCTTTCTTGTCCCTTGTCCGCTCTGCGCTTGTTGTTGAAGTAGGGGGGGGGGGGGCTGTTTCCACAGCCTTCGCAGCCCTAGTGCGTAGCTGCCCCATTTTATCTTCCCTTAGAAATGTCTAGTCCGATATGGCCACACCAGGTATTTGTCACATCCAAGGCTCTTTGAAGCTCCTGTTCTTGGCGGACGAGATCTGGGTAGACTGCCTACGCAGTCTTGTCATTGGTATACATGACGAAGTAAATGTCAGGTACTGCCGCCAGTTGCCAAGTCAGCAGAAGAAGGGCAACGTTGAAAAAGACTGAGCCTTGGGGAACACCACGGTGCGACTTGAACAGGCCTTGTGCATGCTCAGCCAGGCGGATAGAGGAGTTCGGTGTGGTTACAGAGGTAGGCCTCGATAAACGCGCACACGCGTCTAGGAAGATAAAGTCAGTGTAAGACAACTGCTTCATGACTTACATGATTTTTTGTTTTTGTTTTATTTTTGTGCTTTGTTGCGCGTGTGGCAACTTTGATTTTTGCACCTCACTCCCACTATACCATCTCTTCGCAGAAAGGCATCGCGCATTTCATTATTTCGCAAAACCACAACGCATCCTTCGCTCCCTCTGGAACCACCCTGCGCCTTACTATTCAGTTTGCCATGATCACGTGCATAAAGTTAACGTACCTCGTCATAACACCATAGCATGTTCACAATCATTTCTCACCTGATTGAATAGTAACCATCACCGACACCACTAGTTTAAGAATGCACTAATCAGCATGAAATAATGAATCATACCAGCAAGTATAATTACATGCTTATTGGTGTACATTGACTGTTTAGTGTACTCCTCGTGCATTTAATTTTCATTGTCTGTTTAATAAAGTGTACTCCCTGTGTGTAATAATTTGCTATTATGTAGTATTGTTCTCTGCAGTATTTTGTTACAAATAATCGTGTATTTATTTTGCTATTTTGCTCTCAGACTTTATTTCCGCCCCTCTCCTCTACAATCAATGTACCCTGAGGGTCCCACAATAAATAAATAAATGAATGAATGAATAAATAAATAAATAAATAAATAAATAAATAAATAAATAAATAAATAAATAAACCCTCTTGAGTCGCAGTATGTAAAAACCAGCCAATGTAGTTGGAATCCGTGGGAGCGACCTGCCAAATAGTTTCTTCCCTAAAGTCCGTAATACTACTACTACCTCTTTTTTTTTAATTATGTGAAATCGTATAATGACTCCCCATAGTCGGTCGGGAATAAACTCCGCGCACAAAACAGCGGTGCGCCTATTTGTTTTCGCAAGTACTTTCTCTCTGCTATTGTAAATATTAAGCATATTGGAAAATAAAAGTTTCTGACTTGAATATTATTTTCGGGTGAGTCATATCAGAATCTCTGATAAAGTTTGTCGGGACGTGTCTCTACTGAACGAGTCTCTCTAAAAAGTTCGGATAGCATAGCTTGTTTCACTTTAGCCGCGTCGCCACGCGCTTGCATGTACTGTACACATATCACCCACAACCAGAGCAAGCAGTTGTTATCTCGCCGGCGAAGTTATGGCCATAGATAGGGTGCCTAAATGTTCTCCGTCTTGCACCGCTCCCGAGGAGGAGAACGTTCAGGCACCGAGATGAAGCCCCTGAACCACCTCCGGTATTTTTTTAACGTTCCAAGTAAACACGCGCATCGAGTTCAGAACGCCGTCACGACCAACAATGCCAATCGCGGGCGCACCACAAAATAGAAAACTCACACGGTCCCCTATGCCCTGGAAGGCGAAAGCCATCTTCTTTTTCTCCTCGGTCGACTGCACTGGTCCTGGCCCGCCACCCTCCGAAACCTTTCTGCAAATAACGTGGTTTACCACTGCCTCCAGGATCGGAGGCTCCTCACCTGGTTTTGCACTGCCTCCGTGATCGGCCTACCTCTGACCAATCTACGATGTCATGTGATGAGTCCTCACACGTGACGACACGATGACGTCACAAATTTTGGCGATCTCTGACGTCATGGTGACGTCATATGGTGACGTCATCACGAGATGATGATTTGCATCCCTCGTGTTGACGCCGCCGACAGGAGACGCCGACACGGACCGCCGGTCAATTTTCGCGTTTGATGAGGCATATAAGGCTTTTGCCTTAAAAACAGTCCAACCCCGCCACGTTGTAGTGGTTATGGCGCTCGAGTGCGGACCCGAAGGTCGCGGGATCGAACCCCGGCCGCGGCGGCCGCGTTTTCGATGGAGGCGAAAATGCACCGCGCCCGTGCCCCCCCCCCCCAATTTTCTTTTGCTATGGCATATGGCATATAGAGCCCAAAATGACACTTGACCACATCTGCCTGCCCGGCCCCCACTTCAAATGAAGAAGGTGCCACCCCCCCCCCCCTCGAAAAAAATTTCTGCCTACGCCCCTGTCTCCAGGCGGTTGAAATTTCCGGAGTCCTCCACTACGGCGTCCCTCATAATCATATCATGGTTTTGGGACGTTAAACCCCAACAATTATTGTTATCACATTAAAAACAGTCCTGTGTTCCTCTCCGGGCCTTTCGGTTCCCCTATCGTTGGTCGTGACGTCAGCACCCGCATCTCGTCATGTCGGCAACAATCTGCTTGTCGGCTCGGTACGTGCGCTCCCTACTCTGACGAACCGACGAACGGAGCGTAGCGAAGAAAAGAGCGAAACGAACGAGGGCCATGTTTCGATCATCATACGCGTGTAACTCCGTTATTATGGCACCATTTCGAAAAATTCGCACTGCTACGTGTTCGTTATAGAAACCATCGTAAGTAGCGCAACTAGACAGGACACACAGCAAGGAACAGACGAGCACAGGCGCACACTAACAACTGATTTTATTGAAGGTGGATCCACACCTTTATACATCAACAAGCTGCGCAGGCGCACCGTCACAACAAGCAACAACCAAACATGGTGCGATAAAAGAAGAAAAGAAAAGAAAGTTCAAACAAGGCGCGAAAGAAATTGAATTTCAGCAATGTACAGCGCAATGGAACTGTCGCTTACACACTCCTCACCTGCTTTTCTGATAAAAAACGCTTCTAATGTTTCGCGAGCCGTTTTTTTGTCTGCTTCTGCCTTGGCCCCGCAACGGTGGTCTAGTGGTTACGGCGCTCGACTGCTGACCCGAAGGTCGCGGGATCGAATCCCGGCTGCGGCGGCTGCATTTTCGATGGAGGCGAAAATGTTTGAGACCCGAGTACTTAGATTTAGGTGCACGTTAAGAGCCCCAGGTTTTCAAAATTTCTAAGGCCCTCTACTACGGCGTCTCTCATAATCATATTGTGGTTTTGGGACGTTAAACCCCAGATATTATTATTACTTCGAAGATTTTTACGCACCGGAATCGCGGTTCACAATGCGAGCACGCCATGCAATTGTCAACGAGGTTACTTCTCTCCTTATTATTCAGATTTCTTCCGTGTTCCCTGAGTCGGTCATTGAGGCAGCGCCCCGTCTTGTCGATACTTTGCCGCAGGACAGGGGAATGTCGTACACCACGTTGTTGGCACACTTAACGTTTTCCATGGTTCTTTACGCAGCCCCCCTCAGGCACGTAGCCAGGATTTTTTTGGGGGGGGGGGGGGGGGCCAAGGCCTAATTATTCGAAAGAAAGCCTTTTCATGGCAAAAAGAAAAAAAAAGTTGCCCGGGAATATAAAAGGCTGGACGAATTTCGGGGGGGGGGGGGGAAGGGCCCCCCGGGCCCCCCCCTTGCCTACGTGCCTGGCCCCCCTTTTGCTCCACACAGGTGGTGCGACGGCTCAGCTGAGCGAGCTTCTTCGGGGCCGAGAGAACCTATGGCCTGTTGAACCGACTAGTCACTTTTTTCAGGCTATGTGTGACCTTGTGCATGTATGGAACCACTACCGGCCTCTGCCTGTCCACCAGGGGATTCATGGCATCTTTTGAGTCGCCGTACTAGAAGCGTCTCGGCAACAGACACGACGACCGACCCAGGAAAGCCGGCTGAAAACAGCCTCCCCATTTGTAGAGTATAACTACCTTGCACCTTGTGAAAGCACGACTTCCGAAGCGCAGATTCTAAACAGAGTGTTTCGGTGCCCCTCTTTATCGTCTTAGAATGCGCCGACTTGTATGGAAGGAGCTCCTTCTGTGCACGCGGGGAATACGCCCAGCACGCGTGACATTCGTTGAACTTCAACTGCAGGTCTAAAAACTGAAGCGTACCTTCTTCGGGGCTGTCACAAATTAGCGCGTAATAAAGCGCACACGAGGCCGCTTTCAAGCAGCTGCCAGACAGAACGGCGCGAGTCGCGCGCCCAACAAGCGCGAAAGACGAAAAAAACAAACATCAAAAGACGCCGGCGCGCCGCATCCTCCTCACCCACTGGAGCCAGAAGCAGACAACACGATCAACGCCCGGCAAAGCCTGGATGTTTCTAGAAGGAAGGGGGGACGCAGCACCGAGCGATGCCGCCGCGATTCGAACCTACGAGAAAGCTCTCGCCCTTTCTCTAGCCTCGGCTGTACTGCACGCCGAAGAAACCTCCCGACGCTTCTAGAAACCGGGGGAGAAGGGATAAAAGCGTGCAATCGACGACAGTCAGGAGGTCGGGCAGGAAGTCGAGAAGTCAGCGAAGGAGTGAGCGAGTCAGTCAGCCCGGTGATGGGGAAGTTACGCTAAGTGTGGCTCCGTTAGCCAAAGAAGACGTGTTTATGGTGGTGTGCGGTCAGTCGATCGTCGACCTGGAAGAATCCGATGACGACACCGTGTGAGCCGTGACAAGTCACGACGACGGTTGAGCTACGACGATCAACGCTGGAGCTGGCGTGAGTGTTTCCTTGAAGAGAAGCATTCGATTACCGTCCAAGTATTGTGGACTGGATACGCTATTATCTATTCGGGACTTTAACTGTCGTTGAATAGTTGTAATGCATGCGATTGCATTCGTAGCGTGTGATCTGTTTGTTTAGCTCCCGTTGTGTACACACCATCTGAATTATATTGTGAAGTTGTAACTGGTACCAGCCGAGTGTGCATGTGTTTGTATAATTTGTATTGCCCTAACTGAGAATATATTTCGTTTTCGTTTGTGTTATCGACTCTCGGCTCTGACTCGGTCTTTGGACCACAACCGGCGTTCGCTGGCGCACCAAAGGACCAACCCTAAATTGTCCGCGCTTTCGTGGTGCGTTTTCGGAGGGCCGTGACGCCAGCCCTTAGAATCCGCCCGGCGATTGCCATCCCCATTAACGGGACAAGTGACAGGGGCGTTCAAAGTAAAAGTTAGTCCTTTCCCATGCCTTCAATATAATCAGTTAGTGTGTGCCTGTGCTCGTTTGTTCCTTGCTGTATGTCCTGTCTAGTCGCGCTATTTACGATGGTTTCTATGTAAAAACACCAACTCGCTCAACAGCCAACTCTTTTACGTGTTCGTTGTAGACTCGTGCACAACTGCAACACCGCAACTAAATTTCGACCTCTTGGGAGTTTAGGGGCCCCTTAATGGGACACTAACGACCAAAAGGATTTTTACCCTTTCACATTACCAAAAGCAATTTGGACAGCATGAGAACGCGCAAAAAAGAAATAGGGTCTTTTAGCAGTGCCGGTGATAACGTACCGTTTACGATGCGGTTTTACTGCTCCGTGCAAGCTTATACCATGGACAATCATAATATTAGAGGCGCAACTTGCTCGATGCTGTTGTGCCTGGGCATCTGCTTTCGGGCAACCAGGAGAGGAATCAGCACCTGGACTTCGGTCAACACCTGCGTGTTGCTCATGCCGGCGCATCCCGGTTCGGAGAAAGGTCAACACCTGCGACCGGCGGACGCTCAACAGGTTAGAAGGCCGTCAACACCTGCGACCGGCGGGCGCTCAACAGGTTAGAAGACCGTCAACACCTGCGTGTTGCTCATGCCGGCGCATCCCAGTTCGGAGGAAGGTCAACACCTGCGGCCGGCGGGCGCTCAACAGGTTAGAAGACCGTCAACACCTGCGTGCGGCTTCTGGCAGCGCGTCGCAATTGATACTCCTGGCAGCGCGCCGCAATTTAGAGAACTTGAATAGGAGCCAACACCTGCGTCAACACCTGCGTGCGGCTTCTGGCAGCTCGTCGCAATTGATACTCCTGGCAGCGCGCCGCAATTTGGAGAACTTGGATAGGAGGCCAACACCTGCGACCGGCGGACAGTCGGCAGGACAATGGACGGCTAGACGATTTAAGGCCGTGCCGGTCCGTGGAACAGGGGAGAAGGAAGATTGGAGAAGGAGATCGGAGATCGGAGAAGGAGAACGACTCCAACGGAGTCGAACGGAGTCGAACCAGCCGACGTGGTCGGGCTGGCAGTCATGTTGCCTGGTAGCAAAAGTATGTAAATAGTTGTACATAAAATCTTTTCCTTCTTCACCTTGCCATTACTGACTACTCCGAGCACGATAGCGATGGGCCACGCAACCTCAGTCCTAACAGTGGTGGCAGCGGTGGGATGCAACGACCTCGGATCCTACGCCGCGCACCCGAAGGGCCCTACCCCAGTCGTAACAATGCGTATGGTAACGTGTTGAAAGGACGGGTGCGGCTAATACAGATATTGCAGACTAAAATAGGTTACCTAATACAGGCCTTGAGGTTTCCGCACCAAATCGCTGCAACGTCACAAATTTTTACGGCGCCTGCTTGGGCCCACATAATTACTGACCGCTAAAAAGGAATCCCATTGCGTTGGCCAAAAACTTCAAGTATCATGAAACCTCATTGAGCCAATGTGGCCAAAACACGACAAAATACTTTGAAATCTGTGACGTGACACTTAAATTCAGGTGCCAAGGTTTCGGCGCGAAATTCAAAAAGGAAGCTGTGACAATTTTCTCTTCTGATTATGAACCTATGATGGCGAAATTAACGACACTGCATATAGTTATCGAAGAACAACCTATAAGTTTAAACTGATTTAGTGTTTCGCTTTAATGTCCCTGTAAGGCGAGAGGGCTCGTCGCGGCACCTTCATAACACTCTGGCGGCCACAGTAAACCAAAGCACGCCAGTCTCGAACCAAGGGTAACCGAACGGATACCATCGCACCCGGTCGTCTAGCCGGTGAGGTGCGACTTGGGCTGCCAAGGTGTGTATGCCTGCAGCTAGAAGGCATGCCAAGCGCCAAATACAAAGTGCGGGATGTAGCCATTAATGTCACTTCAAAGTTGAATAAGTTGTCTGAGCGACATGGCGTCGCGTTTTGAGGCAAAACCAACCAGTACAGGAGGAGCAGGTTACTTCACTGTCTGAGACGAGCGCGACAGACGACGGGAATAGCGTCTGTGCGCTGTTTTGAACAAGATGTTCTAGTTGGCATTATGGAAGGTAGCGCAAAACAAAAAAAATGTGGGAAAGAAGGGGGAAAGGACAGAGCACTAGAGTGCTATACTCTCGACCGAATCTTTATTGAATAAGCAGAGAGAGGGGTTTTATTGTGGCAGAAAAGCTGAGGTCGGCTTGAATCAATCTTCAGAACTGCCACTCAGCGTTTGGAAAGGGGAGGAAAGAAGAGGAGAGAGAAGGCGTCGATGGTGAGGACGAAGGCGGTGATGAAACGAAACCGTGAATGTCCAAAAACTATTTACAGTATCTTGTCGAGTTCTGTCTCGCGCAAAAACTTGTTCAGAGCTTTCAGAATATCACGAGGTGGAGGCCCCAACAGAACTTTTTCCGATAATTGTTGCTTGATAAACTTCAACAAGAAGGTGGCCATCCATTTTTTTTGCATGGTATATCGCGGACAGACGCACGAGAGGCGTTCAGTGGTCTCAGGAGTGCCACATACCTCGCTATTCGGACTGTCTGCACGGCCAATAAGATGTAGTGAACGTCACACCTAGTCGTAATCTGTGTAATGCACCTTCTCATGGTTGACGGTTTCAAATAAGCGTATAGTTGGTGCAGCTTCACCTTTATGTTGCGCTGTGGTGTAGCGCTGTTACACACGAACGTAGTGGAAAAAAAATTCGGCAGATCCCACGTACCGTGGGAGTCGATGTTATGCGAAGCATGCGGTGGGTAGGGGACTGTGGCGTAACTTTTTTTACTGAGCGACACGTTACAAAATGACGCTAAAGATTTGTATAATTTTATACGCACACATATATATGTTGAAGAGCCGCATATGTGTTACATAACCAGTTCTTTACGGTTGGGTATGCAACGTGGGTATTACCAACACCAGAAGCGGTAAGCTGTTATGTAGTGCTTATACGTATCCCGAGAACGCACGCACGTTTCACGAACCCGTGTACATGTGTGTAAGAAGTTCTTCACAGCTCTTGAAGAAGGGCGTAATCAGTGAGCACAAGCAGCTGGTCATGACATGTTATAGGATCCGGTCGTGACCCTGGTGACATGGGGTCCATGTGTAGTGAAGTATGTGGTATAGTAGAGCTGTTGGAATTCGTTGATGCCTCGGTCATTTCGTCGACAAATTGTCTGTCGACAGAGCCGGCGACATGTCGGAACCTGAAGCCACCCGTCGTGTTGGTGAGGTATAGGCCGTCGAGGCTGGTAGGCCTGGATAGTGCTACGTAGACCAACATCAGTGGATGGTGTTTGTCGTATTCGTAAACTACCTGGACGTGTGTGGCCTACGTAGCCTAGTCTAAAGCGGATGTCAATCAATCTGGTATCATCCTCGGTCAGCATGAGGCCATCGCCCAGCCTCGTAAGAAATGAAGAGGACACTGCGCCGTTCTGGTGGACAAAGTACACTTTACGGTGCGGTGATGTGGATATCATATGTAACTTTCGTTAATGTATTCCTCCGGGGTCGAGCATTGCTTCAACATAGCTTGCTGAATCATAGGAATACAAACGTAATCTTTATTAGACTGCTATACAAGCGGACCCAACACTCGAAATACAGACGTTAATCTGATATGACGCCTGTATCGTAAGAGTACATATCGTAGGAGTATCATGTAGTGTTTATGGCTTTCCTGTAAAATTAGATAGCCAGCACCACAACCACAATTGACGTTGCACCGATATTACGCCTGCGTAGGCTGTTTTTCCAAACCAGTGTATAGACCTGGAGTGGCTCTGTGTTAGAGTACCTGATTGCCACGCAGAATGCTTAGGTTCGATTCCTGCTGGGATCCTAATTTTCATTCTTTCCATTCGTTAAGTCAACGCTGCCGATGTTGGTTTTCCTTAACGCTTTAGCATTTAAGTAACCAATGTCTGTTCTCGCCGTTCCTGGGTAGATATAAACTGTCAATCACCTGTGGCGCATAACCGTACACCGCAGCCCATGGTAAACGGGTTTGTGCCACACGTGTCTAGTGGAAAGGGTTTGACGACGTACGCGACAGGATTTTAACGTTATTCATGTCATGACCCGGCACTCATATTCGTCAAGTCCTCTTACCCTCCCATGCAAATTTTGGTCTACACCAAGTTAAGGAGGCGATCATGAGAGCACCCAGACCTAGGCGGCTAGATAGATAGATAGATAGATAGATAGATAGATAGATAGATAGATAGATAGATAGATAGATACGTAGATAGAAACGCTCAAAGTGCCAGAGGTTCGCTAAGAAATGCTTCGCATTTAAAAGAAAGACGTATACGACAAGCACAAGTGAAGCGCTAGTTTCGGTCCGCTTGTGGTATGTGTCATGTTGTTTTTTTTTTCTATACTAGCATAATGTGTAACAGTGCCTGCCACGGCGCAAAAGGCCACATACCTTAGCAGCCCTTACAGTCCTAATTAGCTACTTCATTTTGTTCGAGACATGCAATATACGCTGCTGGAATGAACATTGCGTAAAGAAACTTTAAAATTTGATCACAACAATAACAGATTTAGTCTGCTTACCTTGCTCATTGCACAGGTGGACGGTCCGATACCGGCTGACTGATTAATTGACTGACCTAGCTAACCCGGTTGAATGAACGCTACTTTAAAAAAAAATCATAGTATAGCTTCCTCTGGAACTGTATTCAAAGTTAATCGACTGCGTACACGTAGAGTGCTCAAACCTCCACCAATATGCATCGGGGAGGAGCTTTGCGCCAGTGCTCACTGTCTTGCATGCGTAATCACGCAAAGCAACCGCAATTAAACTTTGCAGCGGGAGATCTCGGGGCACAGACATGCTAGAAGAATTCTTTCAAAACGAACTGTGTAGAAACGCGACTGTCTCCAACATTCAATACAAACATGCCCGCTTGCTGCACTCATTAAAAAGTTCATTATTCAATCTTAGTTAATTGGGCGGCCGACAGCGATAATTATTGGCTGACTTTGTGTCCTCCTGGATAAAAAATTTATCTGAAAAGGTGGTTTTCGCGTATAGTCGTGAGCAATATGAGATGGAACACAGAAATTATCTTTTAAAGGTCATAGTGGCTTAACGCAGTTGTTAAGCGCAAAGGTGTGTTTATGACACTGAATGCTCAAGCAGATAGGTATCTCTGGAAATTCAGTACGTCACATTCATATGAGTACATTACAATTAATCGTTCAATAAACACTAATTCGGCGTTCCAGCTCTTATTGCTCACGATAGTACCTCCCAGTGCTGAATTTTAAGAAAACCATAAAGCTTAATTTTGAACACCCTGTATATACGAAACTGTGTATAGTACGTGGCTTATCTGTTCAACAAATGCAGATTCGAAACGCCTTGAAAGTGCTTGTCATTGGATGCCGTTTATGCGGTCCCCATAAACCATAACTGAATTCTAACGTCAGCCTCAAGTGTCTGTAATCGCTTTAGCAATTTATTCTAAGAATTGTGATTTTACATGTATTCATATTCAATTTTAGATCTCGACGGACCGAAAGATCCTTTCCTCGATTTTACGAATTTCCCAATTTAACGAAATAATTCGAGCACCCTCATCACTTCGTTGAATCAAGTTTCAACTGTAATAATAATAATAATAATAATAATAATAATAATAATAATAATAATAATAATAATAATAATAATAATAATAATAATAATAATAATAATAATAATACAGGCTTTGGCTTATGTCGACTGCACTGCACTGAAGTCCGCGCACCATGCAACTCTAGTAGAGAGTAAAGCATAACAAGAGAGCGAGCAGGTGGCCTTTGCGCTCCTGCCGGGAGGGAAGATGCGCGTTTGCGGGATGGCCACAGGTCGATGAAGCTGCCGGGGCGGTACGAGGGTGTCCCCCGGGGGTCGTCAGCTGTTGGTCACGTGACGGCTTCACTCCGTGGCCGCAGCCGCGGCTGGCAGCTCACGTCACTCCATGGGTTCCCACCTGGGCCGCCTCCTCGGACGACTGCTACGGGGACCCAGCGTTGCCGCTGCGCCCGAGCCTGTCCACGAGAAAGGTAAAAGGCGCGCCGACACGCGCTTGCGGCGTTGCAGCGCTGTTGTACGTCGCAAAGCACGATGTTTACGGCGTCTGCCGCTGCATTTTGCAAGTAACAAGAGAGAAAACGTAAAATGCATGTCGCCATCGAGCGCGACCGCCGTCTCTTGCTGTGGGTGCCATGGGCCCTTTGGCGACATCAGGGATTGGGCAAGGGAAGCAGGGCTTTCCGCGCCACACACTCACGATCAATAGCCAACGTTTTGCTTTGGCTGCTTCGCTTGCTCGCGCACGAAAGCTGTGAGCTGTGATGACGCTTGTCCCGCAGTTCGTGTGCGCGAGAGTCGCAGTGAATGGCTTGCGACGGACGTCCTTTGCAGCAGTGGTCGCGCCGCCTGCATCCTAGTTGCGTAAGCCAAAGCATCAACTGTCAATCAGGGCAATTCACATGAACCTGACGAAACGTGGTCAAGTGTGCTATAGTCGGGGTGTCAGATCCACTTATTGTAGCAGGTCCGGTTGACTCACATTGATAGAATCAGCCCATCCAGCTTGGCAGTGTTCGTGTGTAGTATGTACCATCACGTAGTCATCACAGTGAAGAAGGAATTAGTCGGGCTGTTAAAGACGAGACTCTTTATTGGGCGAACTTGTGCCCAGGAAATGAAAAGTGAAATTAGAAGCAATACACGCTGTACGCTGATAGCGGCAATCACAGTCGTCGGCCGTGGGTAATCTGATCAGCGGCAAGGCGCGTCGGCATTTGTGGCGTTTTTTTTTTTTTCCTAGAAGAGCCAAATCCAGAAACCGAAACACGGCTTTAATTTCGCGGAAGCGTGAAGCGCGCCTAAGTGTATTTCACATTTAAAACAACTGTAATCAAAATGGGGCAATTCCTCATTGTAACGTGAACTCAAAAAGGCAGTTTCGAATAAAAAAAAAAAGCGAAATCATGCATATGTCTTAACCAAACTGAGCCAGATCCATTAAACCAGTGCTGCCTCAACAATGGTGACCAAAACAACCAACACGGCCGCATCCAATCTGTTTCATTTGTGTCCCAGTTGCTTTCCTATCATGCTTTCGTTCCACAATTAGTTTTTCTTGAGCTAGTTGGTACTTATTGAACGACATGATGCTGTCAAAACTCGAGTATAAAGACAAGAGCAAAAGGCCGTCTTTCGCACTTCTTTCTGCCTTTAAGTGTTTCTTTTGGAGTTTCGCGCTACAGTACCATGTCCTTCTTTCGCTCCAAGAAGGCATATTTGAAATTGAAGACAAGTGAAATAAATATATTGGGCACCAATCTCTTCCTTGAAGAAGAAAAAGTGATCCAAAACGGCGCAGCATAAAACGAGCTAAGAAGAAGAAGAGCTGATGCATTTTTTGAAGGCCTTCAATAGATACCAAGAACAAGAAAACGTTGCCGACAGTCCTGAATGGTGCGCCTTTTGTCTGGAGGGACCTCTCGCTCTACAATTCTATTCATCGCCATGACGCCCACGCAACAAGAGAGAGAAAAGAAATAATAGAGAAGGAAAGGCAGGGAGGTTAACCAGTATAGGACAACCGGTTTGCTACCCTACACATGGGGACAGGGGGGGGGGGGAGATTAAAGATGGAGAGGAAAGAGAGAGAGAACGATAGCACATGACACTGCACACACAGAATCAGTCGGTCACTCTTGCGTGGCACGCGACATTTCTGTCACAGCCGCTTGTCCAAGTTCGTCTCTCTTAAAAACCTCAGCAGTGCCTTCCTCGCCTTCAGCTGTGATGTTCTTGCATGCCCACGCAACAAAGAACAGCATCGATGGAAGCACAAGGATGGTGTTATACGCGTAATTGTCGCAAAATATTGCTATATATTCATTCGCTGTGATTTAGACTTCTTTTACGAGCTAATTCAATCCCAAATGAAATGTTTCAATCTATAAGAGCCAAGTCCAAGTTTTACCCCTGTATACACACGATAGTGGGCTGTATAGATTTTAGCCGCAATTTAGATTTGAGGTATTTTGGTGACATGAGCACAATGGCAAAAAGTTGTTGGAGCAGGCCCGACCATATTGTCAGTAGCAAAAAAACTGCGTTTTTCTCAGTTTCAATTAAAGGAGACTTGGCTCTTTTAGAAAAAAAAAAAACGCCACATTTATACATGTGGCGTCGAAGATTCCATCCTTACCGTTGGTGGCCGCGTTAGTTCCAGAATAAACTCTACTGTTCGCGTTGCGCGCTCAAGTTTATCAGGACAATCTAAAACAATCGGGAATGTTCGACATTCTGGCGCGGCGCGCGCAAGGTATAGTGGCTACACGTACTACGTGTAACGGGTTGGTTACATGAAAATAGAAAAAAAAAAGAAGCCCGCGTGGCAGTATAAACAATCCAGACCGTCGTTTCGCAGTTAACAACGGAAAAGCAGACATCCTGTTCTGGGTCCCAGGCTGCCACTGAAATTGCCGCCTGCCAAGAAACGGGTTCTTGCAAACCCTTTCCGATCATGCTGCCCGACTTCTGGCTCGGTCCGCTCTCTACGGCCTCACGTGTACGAAGCTGTTATGACTGAGTTTTCTCAAGCGCTGCCCGGATAAGTCATTCTAAAGTTCTTTATTTTTTTAATGCGAAGCATCTCTTAGGGAACCAAGGACACTTTGAGTGTTTCTATCTATCTATCTATCTATCTATCTATCTATCTATCTATCTATCTATCTATCTATCTATCTATCTATCTATCTATCTATCTATCTATCTATCTATCTATCTATCTATCTATCTATCTATCTATCCGCCTACGTCTGGGTGCTCTCGTGATCGCCTCCTTAACTACTTGGTGTAGACCAAAATTGGAATGGGAGAGTAAAAAGGTTTGACGAATATGACTGTCTGGTCATGACACGAATAACGTGAAAATCCTGTCGCGTACGTCATCAAACTCACTCCTTCAAACACGTGTGGCACATACTCGTATACCACGGGCCGCGGTGTGCGGATATGCGCCACATGTGATTGATAGTTTATATCTATACCCAGGAACGACGCGAAAAGACATTGGTCATTTAAATGCGAGAGTGTTAAGAAAAACTGACATCGGCAACGTTGGCCCTACGAATGCAGTGAATAAAAACCAGGATCCCGGAAGGAACCGAACCCAAGCATTCTGCGTGGCAGTCAGGTATTCTACCACAGAGCCACGCCAGGTCTTGAAACTGCTATGGAAAAAGACCCTATGCAGGCGTTATGTCGGTGCAATGTCAATTGTGGTTGCAGTGCTGGCTATGTAATTTTATAACAAAACAACAAACATTACACATGTACTCCAATGATACAGGCGTCATGTCGGGTTAACGTCAATTGTTGTTCTAGTGTTGGCTCCGCTTTTATAGCAGTCTAGTAAATATTACATTTGTATTAGATGTGAAGCATCTTATGGCGGAGTTCAATCCGGTGGTGGTGTGCGGCGTGACCACCCTTACTGCGCATGCGCAAACCCTCTACACTTCCCCCTCTCCTCTTCCCCTCTCCACATCCCCTCCCCCTCTCCACTTCCCCTTTCCCCCTCACCACTCCACCTCTAGAACGCGGGCTCTACATGCCAAAACACTGCTTCGCATCGCCTCATGGTCCCCTTCAGCGGGAGATGGTGTGATTTTTTCCTGTGATTCAGCAAGCTATATTCAAGCGTTGCTCGACCCCGGAGGAATACTCTAACAAAAGCTATGTATGATATTCACATCATCGCACTGTAAAATTCACTTCGTTTCGATAATGCTTGTGTCTGTGCTCTAACGTGAGTGCTAACGTTCGTCAGACCATAAGGTATACCCTTTAAACGCCAGTGCAGTCGACGCGCCTGGTAAGCTCACAATGTGCACACATCTATTGCACTTACAAAAACACGTAGATTTACCTCGTAACGCTTGGCTCAAAGCCAAGAAATGCAGCATAGACAACTACTTGCTGACCGCTTCGCATCCAGCCGATTCCCACAAGGCGTGGGACCTGCCGAACTTTTTTTTCTTTTTTCAGCAATGATGGCTTCGTTTATTTTTTTTATTCCATTGCTTCTGCAAAAGGTTGGGGAAAGGCAACAATATGTATTCGCGCCGGGGAAAACTATTCACTCATTCACTTTGCATGCAGACACGAAATGAGACACATCAAGGGCATTAGACAGCGCTGTGTAACGCCCTTGGTACGTTATTTAAATGCTCCCGTATATTTTCTCCATATGTGTTTGTTTCAAGCTGGTATGCTAGCTTCTCCATGTACTTATATATATAGTGGGCTTGGACTCTTGTCTTTAGACAAGACTCCGCGCATTAAGAGGCTCTGCTGCTCCGAAGGATTAGGGAGGGACAGCCCACCAGCTTCGGTGCTCTATACAGCTAGGGCTACCTTAGCCGACGCAGTTGTCATTATCAGGAAAGCTTATCTTTAACTGTAGATAGGAAGCTATCTATTTTTATGAAAGTGCACTTACTAAAGTTATCATGTGATAAGCATTGCATATCTATCAGGTCTATTACCCGATATAGACGATTGCTATACACTCACAGAAAAGATCGAGTAGAAAACAATCAAACCAAAGTAGAGCCAAACGTCTAGAACCACCTCGAACTCATTCAACGGTTGACGTTGAGTATGAGAGGCTCCGGGCTATTCGCCGCCGATCTGAAAGACGTGCTCGTAGGACATTGTCTGCAGATGACATTCGTGATGCCATGCGAATGCAAAAACAAATCGAACATCACCTGGACAAGCTAGACAAGAGGCAATGGCGGGCCTTCTGTTCCAAACTTGACCCAAGAAAGCCGCTGTCAAGAATATGGGATATCGTCCGTGGCCTAAACACCCCGCCGACTGAACTGCATTCCTTCAGTTCAGTTGCTTTATCCCGTGACAGCAGCGAGTTGGACGTGGCGGAGGCTTTCTGTTCTAAGATCACTGCAGTAGTGACGCAAGCAACCTTGTCTCGTGCAGTACAAGAGGTTTTAGCGATGACGAGCACTACTGAGGCGGATGAACCTTTTTCGATCATGGAACTGCTTGGAGCATTGGCACTGGTGAACAAGGCTTCATCTCCTGGACCTGACTGCGTCAGCTACGCTGAGTTAACGCATTTAGGCGACAAGGCGAAGATGCGCCTTCTTACCATGTTCGATGCCAGCTGGGAGAGTGGGCGTCTTGAACCTTGCTGGAAATGAGCTCGTGTCATCCCTATTCTCAAGCCCGGCAGGTCTCCAACGGACCTTAACTCCTATCGTCCCATTGCTCTTCTCAGTTGCGTAGGAAAGCTTATGGAGAAGATGGTATTGATGCACCTGGACTGGTTGCTGATGAACATGAATGCATACCCTCCACAAATATCAGGGTTTCGAAAGGGCCGGTAGCATCGACAATGTGATTCGTCTCATTAACTGCGTAAAACTCATCAAAGCTACGGGCAACATCACTATCGGCGTATTCCTCGACATCAAGGGAGCGTTCGATAACGTGACTCACGAGTCCATCCTATACGCCCTGAAGTCTGTCGGAGTTGGCGGTCGTATGTACCGCTGGATCTTGGACTACCTCACTGATCAGTCAGTCTACATGTCCACAAAAGAAGGTGACACAGCCCTGCACACAGTGCATCGAGAAGTTCCTCAGGGCGGTGTTCTAAGCCCGACCTTATTCAACATATCTCTCATTGGACTGGAGAAGTGCATCCCTGCATCGGTCGAAATCTCTCTCTATGCAGATGACATCTGTATATAGAGCAGTGGTCGCAACAGACATGTCCTACGAGCAAGACTACAGAAAGCCCTCAATTCAGTCGAAAAATTCTTACTCGCGCGAGCTCTAACGATGTCACCAGAAAAATGTGCCGCCGTTGCTTTTACGAGGTGTGATGTTTCGCGCTATACGTTAAAGGTAGCGCATTCTCCCATTCGGTATGTGCCAAGTCATAAGTTTCTGGGAGTGACAGTCGACAGGCTAATGACATGGACGCCCCAAGTTCGAATACTAAAGGAAAAAGTTGCGTCATACGCGAGCATCTTCCGCTTGTTATCAAGCAACGCCGGGGGCGGCTCCGTAAGTGCCCTGCTGCGAATGTATACGGCTCTCTGCGAAGGTCTTCTACGATACAGCCTTCCTGCGTTACATGGCATTTCACAAACCAACATACAAGCGCTGACTGGAGCTCAAGCAAAAGCCCTGAGAGGGTGCCTTGGCATACCAAAAAACATATTGCCACGCCCGCTTCTTGTTTTATTTTGATGTATTCGGGTTTGACCAGCAAGGACGGTTATCAACGCTCGACGCTGTCCGCGAAGCAGTGTTCGAGAAACTTCGCGATTGTAGCAGATCGTTTTGTTAAGATTGCGCGCCGCACGCGAATGTTCCAGCTTATTCTAGAGATTGCGCAACAACCAGCGATATCGCTGGAAAGTTCGATAGCGCCTGTATAAAAGCCGACGCGCTTGACCGCTTGTCAGTTGATCGACAGTCGACGCTCTGTTCGCCGCTATCAGTGTATTGCTGTAGTTTGACTTTCAGTTTCCCGGCCACAAGTACGGCCAAATAAAAAGTTTCATCTCTGACGTGCTGACTGGTGCCTTCGTCGACGTCACGACCACGTGACGATATCAAGTATCGGAACCCTTGCCGAAAGCAGACGCCTATCAGCTCCAGTGCTTCTGCAGCAGGAGTTTCTTCGAGTACACTTGCGTTATGCCATCAGAATGCCGGGTCATCCGCTTGCTTTAGACAGCGATCCTGTGGTGCGGAGCTTGCTCCCGCTGCATTATCAAAGCGCATCAATGCCTATGGAGCCATGGCGAAAAATTCCTTCGTGGTCAATAGTCACATTTGTGCCTGGGTTCAAGAACGAGAGCAACCCTTTCCCGAAAAAAAAATCATGGCTACGTGCCTGTTGCTGGAGATGCAGACTCGGCCGAAACACATGATGACGCAAATGAAGGGAAAACGTGCACTGAAGCGATTTCTGCGTTATTAATAATGCAGCTGAATGTATTCAGGGATTAGGATTACCAAAAAGTTTAAAAGAACGAGCCTGGTGGTATATTTCACATCAGCAATGCAACCCGCCGGGATAACGTTGCGCCGGTTGCGCTGCTTATTAGCATGTCGAGAGTGCGTGTTCGATTCCCTCACGGCGGCTGCATTTCGATGGGCGCGCAATGCCAAATCGCCCGTGTACTTAAATCTATAGGAGCAACTTAAGGGAACCCCAGGTGGTAAAAGTTAGCCCGAGTTGCCAACTACGACGTGCCTCATAATCATCGCAAATAACGTTTTTTTATGAATCAACGCGACTCAGAAAGAGCTAAATAAGCAAGAAGATAAAATAGAGGCAGGAATGTTTGTTGTATACTCAGCTCTTTCACTTTCTCTGAGTTGCGCTAATTTATAAAAACGTTACGCAGCAACAATGACCCAAATTACTTCTACCCTTTTGATCATATCGTGGTTTTGGCGCCTAACACCGCAGGTATTTACCATGTAAACTGCTTGGGGCTGTGAATCTTTGCCATCATTAATGATAAATGCAAACCGATGGGTCCCACGCTCGCGCAGACTTGTACCATGTCATCGACGACGTCAAGCAACACTTGGGTGCGTTAGCGGCACCGCCACAGTCAGTTTTAAGTTTTGATCAGTTTGAAGAGATGACTGCGAGAGGGTGCAGTCGTGCTCTCTGATAACCTCGAAAGTGACGTAGGGACATTAATCCCTCATCCTGGTCAAAAGTCAAGCGACTGCGCATTTAGAGATTTGATAGCCAAGACAGAAAATTTTAGTAAAGGCTTGCACTTTTCTCATGATGGTTAGCGCAAACGCAACACAGACAAAAGAAGAAAAAACGACGACACGAGCGCTAATTACTTCTCGTGTCGTCGTTTTTGCTTCTTTTGTCTGTGTTGCGTTTGCGCTAACCATCATGAGCATTTTCCAACTCGCCCAATTCGCTACCCTCTTGCACTTTTCGCTTGCCTATTTCGAAATGAAATGCGCTTTCTAAGCGATATGGTCAATGCGCGCTCCGCGTTTCATGCAAATGTAATAACGCGCGCTTTGCCTAAATGATTTGTTAAGAATGGATTGCTCTTGTGAGTATATTTAAGAAAGTAGCAGAGGTAGCATAAGTGACGCCCTAATGGCTTCAAGAGATGTGGATGATAATATGGATGAACGATTAAGGGATGAAAAAAATTCCGCAAAACGATCAATGTACGCCCTTCATTCCAATGTCCAACTTCATTGATTAAACTTTTCCGGTTAATCGCTTTCCAGAGAGTGAAAAAGCGACACGAAAATTTTGAAATCGCATACCAGAAGCAGCGACATGTGAAGGCCGAGTGCGTGGTGCGAGTCAAGCGTTTCCCATTCCCCCCGCGTGAAGAGCGCATTTTCCCATCGGCCCAACCCGTGTTAGCCAAAATGTTCGGTCTGGGATACACTCTGAAAACAGTTGTACCCAATGGGGCGTCTTTTTTGTCGAAAAACAATAATCGCTATCCATCTTGCGCGCCTTCCCTTTCGTTAACGCTGAGCGCCCGGGGCTTGCAGGTCACGAACGGCGCTCGCTAGCAGAGCATTCTTGATAGGAAAGTGGCAAACGTCGAAACTGAAAAAAAAAAGGAAACGCAAGCAAGCCAGATGACCATTGTTGTTGTAGTCCCCCGATGGTGGTTTCTAGAGCGCATTTGTTCCACAGCAGTAACTTTGTCCGCAGAGTTATCGTCCTCGGAGATCATGACACTTTTTCGCTTCAATCGTGCTGCGCAGTACTCGTTCCTTCGGCGTATGCTAGTATTATGCACCAAGTGTGCACAAGCCTTCGCAATTTCAGGCGTCATCAGAGTCGTTGATCTTCGCGCCAATCCCCGCTGGAGAAATTCACAAAACAACATAGGCGCTTGCTTAGGATCCCGCAATGGATTGCCCATACGTCGCTGCAGTTGCAACGCTGTGTACACGGGAACTACAGCCGAGGGCTTCCCCTAAGCTGATATGTAACGCATTTATACACAAAGTCAGCCAGTTTCACGAATATCATTCAACATGTGCGTTTCCCGCTTGCCGTACCATTGGTGCATTTTATTTTTATTCTACATGATTGGTCCAATAAGGGGGCCATATCGAGCGTACATAACAGCTATTGGTGAGCCACATATTCATGGGGATTACTGCTTCTAATGGCGCAGTTGAGGCTAACATGAAATCCAATGCTAAAGAGGGCTGGGGACTCTATACGAAAAGCAAAGTCTATAGCTAAACGCAGAAAGTTTTAGGCAGGTGTCTCAAATACGCAGCCCGCGGACCTTTCGCTAGCGGCCTGGCCCGCGCATGACTGCCTTCGTTCCATAGATTTTTTTAAAAATTTCTTAATAGGTATGTTCATGATCTACGCAGAGATGACTGGTATCAAGCACTTTCTCGTGAGGCACCCCATACGGTCACCATGTGTTGAAAGATAACCGTGAAACGAAAACAATTTTAGTATCGGCAGTCAGATTTCAGTAATTCTGTAGATCGGTATCGATACGTTGTTGGAATCCTGACGCCAAATCCGTTTCAGAAATGACCCATTCACCCATATATGAGATATGAGTAAGGCCTTCTTTCAAATGGCAGCGTTAGCTGACATTTTAACACGAAAGATTCGAACCCATAACCTCTCGGTGCGCGATAATGGCTGGCGGGCGTTTAGCCCACTGAGCTACTGCCAAACACACAACGAAGGCTACATGAACGCACCTTTCATCTTTCACACTTTCCTCTCACAGTGCTCTTGGATGGATGGATGGATGGATGGATGGATGGATGGACGGATGGATGGATGGATGGATGGATGTATAGATGGATGGATGCTATGAGCGTCTTCTTTATGACGGGCCGGTGACATGTGTGCCACCAGGCTTGAAAAAAAAAAAAAAGGAAAGAAACGCGCCGTTGTTACGACCGTCCCATTCGGCGCGTTTCCAATAGCAGTGTAATTTTGTCAACGATTTAACACACCGCGATGTGGTGGCTTTAGCCCAAGTCTCGCTCACAGCATTCATCCATATCGAAAAATAGCTCTCCGACGCTCGCTTGGCTGTCGCACCGCGTTCCCCGCTCGCCCTGTGAGAATTAACGGCCAGGCTAGAAGAAGACACGACAAGCGTAGCGTTTCTCTTCGCGTTTCGGGAGGCTTTGAAGGGGTGCATATCGAGTATCAGTGTTTATTACGTGCTTGTTGATGCCATATTTGCTCGGCATTCACCATATGCGGTGTCCACGTATACGTTAGGAACTTCAGCTACCGCAAGGGTTAAATCATGGCCATTGGCGTTAGTCGTCGGTACGGAGACGTGCCTAGAGCACTGCACGGGCCCGGGCCGGCCCGGCCCGGCCCGGCCCGCGGGCCGGGCCGGGCCATCCGAAGCGTTTTCCGGCGGGCCCGGGCTGGGCTCGGGCTTAAAAGTGCGGGCCCGGGCCGGGCCCGGGCTTGAAGCCGCGGCTCTGGGCCGGGCCCGGGCCGGGCCTGGGCCCGGCTTGAGGCTGCGCGCCGGGCCGGACTCGGACCCGCTCATTAAAAGGCGTAAGTCGGGCCTTCGAGCACACGCGAACGTTATGCATTGCATGGTCTAAGGTATACTGTGCCAAGCTGAAGTGACACGTGCAAAGAGCTGGCTCTTATTAAAGCTTAGCAATAAAAATAGAAAAACAGTTGAAGTGCTATTTTTTTCACCAGTATAGATATAGATTGGCACTGTATATTTTTACTAACGTTTCTTCTGCTGGACCAGACTTTGTCAAAGTAAGAAGTACATCGTGGTGGGTTTCCTTATAAACACGCCAGATCACGTATATATATATATATATATATATATATATATATATATATATATATATATATATATATATATATATATATATATATATATTAACAGCACTAACAATGGGCCAGATCACGGTTGTTCCCATGGGAGGAATAAAGATTTCGGTCTGTTATTGGAGGTTGACACATACGGTACATTTCATTTATATTCCTTGGTATTACGTGCCAAAACCACGATATGGCCCCGCCACGGTGGTCTAGTGGTTATGGCGCTCGACTGCTGACCCGAAGGTCGCGGGATCGAATCCCGGCCGCGGCGGCTGCATTTTCGAGGGAGGCGAAAATGTTTGAGGCCCGTGTACTTAGATTTAGGTGCACGTTAAAGAACCCCAGGTGGTCGAAATTTCCGGAGCCCTCCACTACGGCGTCTCTCATAATCATATCGTGGTTTTGGGACGTTAAACCCCAGATATTAATATTATTAAACCACGATATGATTAGGAGGCACGCCGTAGTGGCACCGGATGAATTTCGACCACCTCGAGTTCTCTAACGTGCATCTAAAGATAAGTATATACACGGGTGTTCTTGCATTTCGCCCCCATCCAATTGCGGCCGCCGTGGCCGCGGAAATCGCACCCGCGTCCTAGGACTTAACAGCGAAACAGCTTAACCGCTGAGCTACCACAGCGGGCAAAGCAACATTTCGATGCATGTACACACCGGATTTTCCGTCCGATCGCCCTCTACAAAGCGCACGGAATCATTAATAATCATCATCAACAACTGATACCCTCTAGCGGACCCGGGTTGGGCCTGGTCATGAACAAGCGCGCCCTGGATTAGTTTAGTAATGAACGCCCGGGCCCGGGCCGGGCTCGGGCTGGGTACGGTCAAGTACGCCCGGGCCCGGGCCGGGCCCGCGCTTGGAACCACGGGCCCAGGCCGGGCTCGGGCTGGGTTCGGTCACGTACGCCCGGGCCCGGGCCGGGCCTGCGCTTGGAACCACGGGCCCGGGCTGGGCTCGGGCTGGGTTCGGTCACGTACGCCCGGGCCCGGGCCGGGCCTGCGCTTGGAACCACGGGCCCGGGCTGGGCTCGGGCTTCATAAAGCGGGCCCGGGCCAGGCCCGGGCCGTTAAATCCGGCCCGTGCAGTGCTCTCGACGTGCCTACGACAAGGCGTCAATGTGAGCGCGTCCACATCAAGCGGTGCTTTATCTGCCAAACAACAGTAGACATTGTACAAGGTGTCATATACCAGTGCACTATAAACAATCAACTACTTCTGTGACGACACGTTTCACTTTCATGTTATACCGATTCCTATGACAGAGGGATCAGCCATCTTTTTTGCATAGATTTGTATACATAGATTTGTATTTTTCCTGCCGCTTTCACTTATCAGGCAATGAAATACGCTCCTACGTAAGTATATGTAACGTGTTTCAGCCTTTTTGAAAGCGCCCTCCAAAAAATCCACAATCGAATAAATGTCAATGAATGGACTCTTATTGATGGCGATTATTCTATTAGTGTCTAAAGTGGTGAATGATTAATCGTTAACTGATTGAGAGAAATTGATTAGCCATCCCTACTGTTCTTCATCTTAAATGGCAGCACTTGGCCCCTGCAATTACAAGGCGTTGTACACAACTGAAGCGTCTTTGTACCACAGATTGGCGACTGTCTTATGCATTATGATGGATATGCAGCTTCTATAGTTCATTCGTGAATACAAGTGCACATACGAAACAAAGCGGCGATAAAAAATAACATCAGGGATGGTATAATGATTACCTGTCCGAGAGTGTTTAGCGATCAAGATGTCGATTAAAAATATCAAGACAAAAGATACGTGCTTCTTTATCGGAAGCGGTGCTTTTGCAGTCTGTCTCAATATTTCCTTTCAGCAATGCCAAAGCGGTAAAGCGTGGTGCGAGGGGGCGCCAGCTGCAGGTATTCTACGCCTGCATCGAGACAGATTGATTATGGAAAACACTCTTTCAATTCTTCATGCGCAGCCATACTAGGGACCGTAGGCATACTATACGTCAATCTGTGCTTACTGTTTATTTACCTATATCGTAAGAGCGGTATGGCTCTGAAGGAATAGTTTCTCGTTTGGTTGTCTGATTCTGTGTAAATTAGCATAACACCGGCGCTTCACTCCGCAGATGAATAGACGTATATTTCAGGTACTTTTCTAGAACCATGAATGCAAAGGTTATCGCTCTTTACACTATGCATGCGTCCTCATGCGCGAATATGTATGTTTACAAAACGGAATTCAGGGAACGAGACAGCGCCCGGGTCGACTGCATAACTATGTACATATATACGTATGCTTCGTCGATATCGCAGAAGAATCACCTATAGAGATCCGCGCCGTTGCAACAAACATTCACACGCTGATTCCACCCCACCCCCCTATCTTATCTTTTTGACGATCAAGAAGGTGGTTTGCGTAAAAGCACAGACAGAAAAAAAAGCAGGCATGTATTATAGAAATTCGCCATTTTTAATGGTAAAGAAGGTGCGTGCTAGCGACCGACGAGACGAACAACCCGCAGACCTATGTACTAGCTTCGTGTACAACACACTGGAATTTCCGTAGTGGCCAACTCCGCCCCCTTCCTGGTTAAACATGTTTCCAGGATATTCAGCAGATAAGATATATAGCCCCGTCAGGGCAAGCGCGTAGCGTCGCCCACCTTCGGCAAATCTGTTTCTGAAGCTTTTCATCAGTTTGGCAAAAGACGGAAATCGGAGAGCGAAAGCATCCGTAAAGATAGTGCAATAAAGACGTTATTCATACGAACAGTTGTAGTCATCTCAGTGTGTCGTATAGCCTCACAACATAGGAACAGGTAATTGGGTGTTTATAAAATGCTTCTAATAAAGAGTGCAGTTTCAACTCGTGTGAGACGTACGGATGGAAACGTTTAAGCACCAACAGGTTTTAGCGGTCGATAACCACAAATCACGAAATCACACAAAATCCCTCTATTTGATATTAATCGCAGCATGGTAACGAACGTAAGGGCAAGAACCGAACGCTGATATGCGGCATCTCTTGATAGGAATGTCGACGAGCTGGCATTGAGCACGCGTGCGCGTGGACATATCTTCGATGGCATTTTATACAAAGCTCTCCGGCCAACCACATAACAAGACGCACCGCATGTTGAATCAATAGTTCAATGTGCACGGTGACCAGACCAGAGTGTGCACTTAATTACGTCCACAAAAATGATCACCTATTATGCCTTCGGATACCTCGCATATGTATTCCCCATACGATCCCTTTGTCCCATGCCACGAACACTGTAGCCCAGAAACCGACCTCCACATCATTGTGGTGTCGATGTGAACCCCTGATAAAGCGTTACTCTCGGCTTTGATCCCTTAAAAAGTCTCCTATGTGGGGTAGCAAGCACTAACCTCATGTAGTTGACTTTTTCTTTTTCTCGTCTCTCTCTCTCTCTCTTTGGGAGAGCAGTACATCCTTACGGAAATGAAAGGGTTGTTTTAGTAAGAAAAACACCCGTTAACGCACATTTTTGCAAATTCTTGCTTAGTAAACGGATGTTTTTAATGCCCGAAGCACCCTTAAAGGTGTTAAGTGGTTTACAGGGTAGCAGGCACGTTACACACACGTGAACACAAAAACGCAGCGTATGAGATACACGACCGCGGATCTTGTCCCCAACCCACATTTGCGTTTCGACATTCGCATCACGTTCGCTCGTGTATTATCGAACAAATATATTGTCGGGCCTCTCAGTGATCGTTGTGTGTCCCAGTGTGGCGTTTTATATATCGCGCCCTATCTGCGAAGGTGGCTGCTTGCATATGATCGAGGTGCGGGGTATCTGCTGCGACCTACAGGGCATAAAGCAAGCACTTAATTCCGCTCTCAGTTGAATTGAACCAATCCCGTGAACACGCAACTCGCCTGCGATCGGCGTTTCAAGCCACAACTGTCACTCTGTAGAAGACATGCGTGAGCACGCATACTGGGACGAAGGCGCATACAGACGGGGTGCCATGCCCTTCAGCCGAGGACATGATGAATCGTCGTCGGCACACTTCCTATTGTAAGAACTTTTATGACTACTAAGGCGGGAAAAACAGAGCTAGACAAGGGACGGTGATAACGACAGACTGCATAGGACGACTCTGCATCAGCGCCCTGCCTCTCGGTCTATCGCTGTCCCGTGTCTAGTGCTGTTTGTTCCCGTCTTAATGAGGTACGCCGCTGTGCGCCCCGTGGTGCCCGCAGCTTTCTTCCTGACATGGGAACCTTTCGAGATCGTTTGTTAAATGTCATGCAGTATCGAAAAGGTAGCACGATTTTTCCGGTTTTTTTCCCGCAGTATTGATTGCGTATCGCTCATTGGATTGTCTGGGAGTCTCTGTATCTTCCGCATGTACGTTGCCACCGGCACGTAGCTTGATCAGCTGTTCTCGAAGCTGCTTGACCGGCTGAACGAGTTGACGTGGCCCTTCTGACCGACCATGGTGGGTCAGAAGAGCTGACCCTATAAGCCCGCTGAGCCGGAATGTCATCCTGCGCGCACGCGCGCCTCCAGCGGAATTCGCAATATGCCGCACGACATGCGTTTTGGGGAATTTAGATATGCTGTTGTAAACCGCATTTTCGATGGAGGTGAAAATGCTAGAGACCCGTGCACTTTGATTTAGGACCTAAGCCCGCTAAAGGACCCCAGGTTGTCGAAATTTCTGGAGCCCTCCACAACGGCGGCCCTCATAATCATATCGTGGTGTTGGGACGTTAAACCCCAGCAATTATTAATGAATAATGTTGAATCAGCATACAACACTTTCATCTCCATAATATACAATTGCGTATCGTTGTCGACAACATGTGCACAGTGCGATAAACAATATTCCTCACCTAGGAATCCATGGTTAACAAAACGATTACTTAATAGTCTACGTAAAAACGATAACTTATGTAAAAAAAAAAAACAAAAAGACAACCACTTAATTTGCGTCTAGTTACAAGCAATATTATGTAGCACATTGAATGCTGTATTGAAGGATGCGAAAAAGCGCTATTATCAAAATGAAATTAATCGTACTGGCTCAGACATAAAAAAGCAGTAGCGCTTGATCAATTCATTTCTCAATAAAACCATTCATCCACCAACAGCCAACATTAATCATGATGGTTCAATTGCGTCAAACCCATTAGACATCGCTAACGCGTTTAGGAATTACTTCTCCTCTCCTATACCTCTTCGATCCAGTGTGCATGACGCACTTGGCCATTGTGGTTACTAATTTTTTTTTCTTTTTCCTATATACCCCTGAGGACCGGGTAAGAACAGCAATTATCAGTATAAAGTCCTCTAGCGCAGGTATCGATAATATTTCTACTAACCATGTGAAAATGGTTGCTGATGTGATTGCGGATGTGCTCACCTACATAATCAATTTAATTTTTTAATCTGGAGTATTTGCCCGCGAGTTAAAGATGAGTAAGGTTATTCCGGCATTTAAAAAAAAAGGTGAAAGATGCTTACTTTCTGAGTACAGGCCGATATCCATTATTCTCTTTTTTAGCGAATTGAAAAGCTAATGCATGTTCGACTATCTAGCTACCTAACAAAATTTAACCTATTGCATCCGAAACAATTTGGATTTGGACAAAGATATTCGACTTACTTCATAGGCGTGCGCACGTTGGGGGCGGGGGGGGGGGCGGTGCCCCCCCCCCCCCTAATCACCTAAGCGGGGGGCACAAAGTCTGCCCCATACGTTGAATCAGTCGGACCAGTCCCGTCATTGTTTAAAGAGCAGGCCACCCAGGTTTTTGACTATAATGGCGACCGAAGGCCTCTAATGTTGCATTCCGAGAACTGTTTAAGTCCTATCTTTACTTCAAGAAAGGCAGGTCATTGTGAGAAGCATGGCATCGCTTCATAATAATTGTTTTAGGGGCGAAGCTCCTTAAGGCGGCACCCGTTCGTCCCTCGTAGTCGTCGTCGTCGTCGTAGTAGTAGTAGTAGTATTCGTAGTCCGTAACAAGTCTTACGCTTTGACCTCCAAGGTGGTGCCGGTGGGAGATTTTTCCTGTGCGTTGTTGAACAATAAAAAATTCGCAGCGTGCGCGTTAACTAAAAGCCGAATTCTTCTGTCTCTCATTCCCCATTAGCAGCCATTGGCATGTTCCAGTAGGAAACGTTAGTAGAAGTAGAAGTGTAAGTGTTAGCTAAAAGCCGACTTCTTCTGTCTCTCATTCCCATTAGCAGCCATTGTTTACCTCCAAGGTAGTGCCTGGTGAGATTTCTCCTGTGCGTGATTAAACAATAAAAAATTTGTTCAAAACGTCGTTGATTGATGAAATAAACCAACAAAAGACGCCAGATGTTTTGTAAAAGCAGAACGAAAGAACGCCAGATGTTTCTAAAGCAAAACGAAAAGACGCCAGCTGCTTAACGAAAGACGCCAGATTTTTCTAAAGCAATGGTTTTCTAAACAATGAAAATTCACAGCGTACATGTAAAATTAAAGTGAGCTGCAAGTCGTCATAACTCATCGAACCTTTAGTATAAACGCGCCCGATCTCACGTCGGTGATGATGTACTCGGCAGAATTCACGGAAGATTCACGGTTTACCGATGAACCTCCGCAGCTTCACCCACTCATCATCATTCACTCCGTGGATATGCTGTGATTTTTTATCCATTGTGAAGCATGTTGTTCGTTAGACTCGGCCATCAAGGCGGGGGGGGGGGGGGGGGGGGGGGCGCTGCAATGAAACTTTGCCCCCCCCCCCTCCTCCCCCTAATGGGGAACCCTGCGCAAGCCTATGACTAACTTAGCCCTCATTTACTCAACAGAAGAATGCAAACTACAAATTGACAAGGGTAACTTCGTTGGTTCTTTTTTTTTTCAGATTTTACTAAAGCTTTTGATACACTTAATCATGACATTCGCTTTTCTAAACTTACATCTTATGGCACTGGGGGTAACTCTGTCAATCTTTTTCGTAGTTAGTTATATGACTGAGAGCAATCAATATCCATCTCCAGCATCCATTCCGCAAAACATTCGACAGATCCCACGCCTTCTGGGAATTGGTTTCATGCGAAGCAGTCCGCGAGTACTTCTATGCTGCATCTTTTTTTTTTTTGGCTTTGAGCCAAGCGTAAGGAGGTGAGTCGATGTGTTTTTGTAAGTGTGGTAGTTGTGTGTACATCGTGGGCTTACCAGGCACGTCGACTACACTGGCGTTTAAAGGGTACCTTATGATCTGAAGTAGCGTTAGCGCTCACGTTAGGGCACAGACACAAGCATTATCGAAACTAAGTGCACTTTACGGTGCGATATGTGAATTTCGTACGTAACATTCGTTAACGCATTCATCCGGGGTCGAGCGACGCTTGAATAAAGCTTGCTGAATCGTAGGAATACAAATGTAATATTTATTAGACTGCTATAAAAGCGGAGCCAACACTAGAACCACGATTGGCGTTGACCCTAAATGAGGCCTGTATCATTGGAGTACATATGTACGTAGTTTTTATTGTTTGGTTATATCATTAGATAGCCAGCACAGCAACCACAACTGACGTTGCACCGATACTACGCCTGCATAGGATTTTTTTCCAAAGCAGTTTCTAGACCTGGTGTGGCTCTGTGGTAGAATGCCTGACTGCTACGCAGAATGCGTGGGTCCGATTCCTGTTCGGATCCTAATTTTTATTTTTTGCATTCGTCGGGTTAACGCTGCGATGTCTCGTTTTCTTAACGCTCTCGGATTTAAATTACCAGTCTGTTCTCGCCGTTCCTGGGTATCAAGTGTCAATCACCTGTGGCGCATAGTCGTATACCGCGCCCCATGGGATACGGGTATGTGCCACAAATGTCTGGAGGAAAGGGTTTGACGACGTACGCGACAGGATTTTCACGTTATTCATGTAATGACCAGACAGTCATTTTGGTCAAACCCTCTTACTCTCCCAGGCCAATTTTGGTCTATACCAAGTTAAGGAGGCGATCACGAGAGCACCCAGACGTAGGCGGCTAGATAGATAGATAGATAGATAGATAGATAGATAGATAGATAGATAGATAGATAGATAGATAGATAGATAGATAGATAGATAGATAGATAGATAGATAGATAGATAGATAGATAGATAGATAGATAGATAGATAGATAGATAGAAACGCTCAAAGTGTCTTGAGTTCGCTAAGAAATGCTTCGGATTAAAAAAAATTACACCATCTCCCGTTAAAGGGGACCATGAGGCGATGCGAAGCCGGGGAATTTGCACGATCGCGTTCCGTTCCGCGAAGAGGAACACTACGCGCGTCGTGTCTTCCCTCTAGCCTGGCCGTTAATTCTCACAGGGCGTGCGGGGAACGTCGACAGACGCGCGAGAGAGAGGTAGCGTAGGAGAGGAGAGAGAGGGGGAGGGGACGCGCATGCGCTGGCCCTCATCGCGGCGCTGCGCAGGAGAGAATTTCGGCATGTCGAGCCCAAATTTCAGAGGAGCCAACCGAGGCAAGCGCTGGACTGAGAAGAGGTTCTTGATGGAAAAAGGAAAATAGAAAGGTGGGGAAGTGACACAGTAACTGTCTCTCAGTCGAGGACACCACAACCGCGTCACTTTAGGGGAAGGGGGGTAAAAGGGAAGGAGGAGAAGATGGTGGGAGGAAAGGGAAGGTCACAACAGGTAGAGGGCTGCGGGCAGAGGAAGCGGGGACATCCGTCGTCGTCGTTGCTGGTCAGGCGCTAAGCACGGCCTAGAGGCGGTCTGCGAGTTGCGCGGCATCAATGTACTCGAGCACCGCGCGTAGGGCACCGCGAACACGGTCCATGGCTCCGGCCTGGTGCAGCACATCACGCGCGCAGTGCTCTACCACTTTAAGGAGAGGAGACTAGAGGAGGAGAGTAGCGTATGCGCCGTGAGAGCAGAAGCGAGAACGCAGGAGAAGCGCAAGCAGGTGCTGGGAGAGAAGTGCAGAGAGTAACGCGCAGCTGTTGGAGAGAGGGAAGGAGGAGAGTCGCGCATGCGTAGTGTGAATGGCGGACTACTACGCCGCGTACGGATTACCACGCCGCGTTACATACCCCCGAGCAAGAGATACTTCGCATCTAAAATAATTAACATCGAGGTTCCACAAGGCTGAATTCTGGGCTCGCTTTTATTTCTACTCTACATTAACGATCTTCCGCAGTGTCTAACCACGTCTACTGAATGCATTTTATATGCTGACGACACAATTCTCTTATGTTCCAGTAATTCTCTAAGCAACCTTTCAACAACCCTTAATGCTGAACTTGTTAACGTCAGTGCATGGTGTGCTAAAGGTAAGCTATTCATAAATTCCTCCAAGACTACGTTCTTAATTTTTATTTCCAAGCCAATAAATAACACCGAAGTTATTGCGCTTTTTATTAACCTATTAATCTATCAGATCATTGTTCCTTCCTAGGAACTGAGCTCGATTCCCGATTAAAATTCAACTTGCATATTAATAAACTGCGGCGGAAAACGTCTTATTTTAGGGCATTACTAAAAGCTAGATATTACCTTGACTTGACAACTCTTATCGCCTTATATTATGCATTCATTCACGGTCATATTAATTATTGCATTGCTTCATGGGGTCAAAGATATCATTGCCATCTTTCTTCCCTCCAGCATGTACAAAATCAAGCTATTCGCATTCTTACCTGGAGTAACCGACGTTCTCATGTTACTGATCTGTACCGTGAACTAAACATGCTAAATATTATGTTTGTGGCCCGTGTACTTAGATTTAGGTGCACTTTAAAAAACCCCAGGTGATCGAAATTTATGGAGCCCTCCACTACGGCGTCTCTCAGTACTGACTACGATATTTAATAACTGCCTGGACACTTCCACATTTCCTAGCATGTGGAAAACTGCTCGTGTTTTCCCAGTATTTAAGTCGGGCTCTAAGACAGATGTTTCTAATTATCGCCCGATTTCTCTACTATGTGCCACATCAAAGATCTTCGAACTGGCTCTTCACAAAATATTGTCTTTTAGTGTGAAAAACTCATTGATTCCAAATCAACATGGTTTTCTTGCTGGCCGCTCAACTACCACAAATCTTGCTAGTTTCATGACGCAGATCTCCACACCTATTTCTCAGAGAGGACAGGTTGACGTAATCTACTGTGACCTGAGCAAGGCTTTTGACGTAGTCAGCCACACACTGATTATGGTTAAACTTGCGAACTTTGACGTTGACTTGTCGATTGTGAATCTCTTGCACAGCTATCTGCTCAATAGATCTTGTTATGTTGCCGTAAATGGCCAAACCTCTTCTTTGTATAAAGTGACTAGTGGGGTCCCTCAAGGGTCGGTATTAGGCCCACTCCTATTTTTAATTTACGTTAATGATGTTTCTTTTGCAATTCGTAATTCTTCTTTCCTCTTGTATGCCGATGACATCAAGATATTTAAGGAAATTCATTCAATTAACGACTGTCTCTTGCTGCAGTCAGATTTGTGTTCTTTTACCGAATGGTGCAACGGCAATAACCTTTCTCTAAATACCTCAAAGACAAAATTCATGTCTATCACTCGCAAAACATCTAGCGTGTCATTTCAATACTTTGTCAGTTCTGTGCCGTTATGCAAGGTTTATGAAATCAGTGATCTTGGTGTTGTTGTTGACAGCGCGTTAAACTTTTCTTCTCACGTTAAGCGTGCTGCTATGCGGGGCCTTCGTTCTCTCGGATGTGTTTGTAGAATATCTCGAGAATTCAGGTCTCCCATGGCCCTTCACAAATTGTACATGGCAATATGTCTTCCGCAACTTGAGTATGCGTCCGTGATATGGAATGGCATTGCTCAATCCAGCGGTAACACCATTGAACGAGTCCAGAAAAAATTCCTCAGCATATATAACCATCGCTTTGCTAAAAATGACTCTGGATCTCGTTCAAATACTGCTGAATCATTATCACTGCCATCACTTCACTGCCGACGAAATCGTTCTGATCTCTTATTTCTCTACAAGCTAGTCCACGGTATCATATCCTGCCCTGTACTTCTCAATTGTGTTAATTTTCGAATTCCGCGTAAGTTAACCAGAGAGAACAGACCGTTTCATGTACCCGCCTGCTTCTTCCAACACTCTACCGTTCACAGAATACAAAGTCTTTATAATATTAACTTTCTTGATCTTGACGTTTTTCATAGTCCACAATCATTGTTTTTATCCGAGCTTTGCACTGTTTTGACATAGTATGACACAATGTACAAAGTCTTCCCTTCTCCGTCTTTCCGCATAGTTGTATATGTGCAATCTAATTTTTTATTCCCCTTCAATATTTCTCATATTGTCTTATATTACTCCTCCCCTTTTGTGTTCATTTCTCTTTGTCTACGTGTTTTTGCTCTTTTTATTTCTGAAGACTGTCTGTATTGTATTGTTTATTTTTATTGATTTTTTTTTTGCGTGCGCCTGCACAAAGACCTCACGGTTGTTCCTGGGCACGTTAAATAAATGATTGATTGATTGACTGATTGATTGATTGATTATTATTATTATTATTATTATTATTATTATTATTATTATTATTATTATTATTATTATTATTATTATTATTATTATTATTATTATTATTATTATTATTATTATTATTATTATAGACACACACAGGGCCTCTATCATCACTTGTCCACCGTTTCATGTACCCGCCTGCTTCTTCCAACACTCTACCGTTCACAGAATACAAAGTCTCTATAATGTTAATTTTCTTGATCTTGACATTTTTCATAGCCCACAATCATTGTTTTTATCCGAGCTTTGCACGGTTTTTACATAGTGTGGCACAATGTACAAAGTCTTCCCTTCTCAGTCTTTCCACATAGTTGTATATATGCAATCTAATTTTTTATGCCCCGTCAATATTTCTCGTGTTGTCTTATTTTACTCCTCCCCTTTTGTGTTCATTTCTCTTTGTCTACGTGTTTTTGCTCTTTTTATTTCTGAAAACTGTCTGTATTGTATTGTTTATTTTTATTGTTTTTTTTTGCGTGCGCCAGCACAAAGACCTTACGGTTGTTCCTAGGCACGTTAAATAAATCATTGATTGATTGATTGATTATTATTATTATTATTATTATTATTATTATTATTATTATTATTATTATTATTATTATTATTATTATTATTATTATTATTATTATTATTATCGCGCACACAGGAAATCTAAATGTTCTCCATCGAGCGAGTGGAAGGAAGAGTTCAGCTTTTTTCGAACTCTCGCTAAACGCCTATATAAACGGGATCATAGTTCGTATATTGAATTCTTAGAAAAAAGCGCTTCTGACAGGCCAGCTGAGTTTTGGAAGTATGTACGTAAACGGTCCAGCAAAAGCGGAGAGTCTTTCAGACTACTAGACTCAAATGGGGTAGAAGTGCATGCCGTCGCTGACTGTTTTGCCGCACATTTCTCATCCGTTTATAAGGCCTCAGACTCTAGCACTGATATCAGACAGCCTAAGGCAGTTCGCTCACCCAGTGCTTTGTCGCTGGATGAAAATCTTATCTGCGAATGCATTAAGTGCTTAAAACCATCCTTATCATGTGGCCCAGATGGCATCCCCTCCGCCATACTAAAAGCTTATAGTAGTATATTTGTCCCAGTACTGACTACGATATTTAATAACTGCCTGGACACTTCCACATTTCCTAGCATGTGGAAAACTGCTCGTGTTTTCCCAGTATTTAAGTCGGGCTCTAAAACAGATGTTTCTAATTATCGCCCGATTTCTCTACTATGTGACACATCAAAGATCTTCGAGCTGGCTCTTCACAAAATATTGTCTTTTAGTGTTAAAAGCTCATTGATTCCTAATCAACATGGTTTTCTCGCTGGCCGCTCAACTACCACAAATCTTGCTAGTTTCATGACGCAGATCTCCACACCTATTTCTCAGAAAGGACAGGTTGACGTACTCTACTGTGACCTGAGCAAGGCTTTTGACGTAGTCAGCCACACACTGATTATGGTTAAACTTGCGCAATTTGATGTTGACTTGTCGGTTGTGAATCTCCTGCAGAGCTATCTGCTCAATAGATATTGTTATGTAGCGGTAAATGGCCAAACGTCTTCTTTGTATAAAGTGACTAGTGGGGTCCCTCAAGGGTCAGTATTAGGCCCACTCCTATTTTTAATTTACGTTAATGATGTTTCTTTTGCCATTCGTAATTCTTCTTTCCTCTTGTATGCCGATGACATCAAGATTTTTTTTAAGGAAATTCATTCAGTTAACGACTGTCGCTTGCTGCAGTCAGATTTGCGCTCTTTTTCCGAATGGTGCAACGCTAATAACCTTTCTCTGAATGCCTCGAAGACAAAATTCATGTCTATCACTCGCAAAACATCTAGCGTGTCATTTCAATACTCTGTCAATTCTGTGTCCTTATGCAAGGTTTATGAGATCAGTGATCTTGGTGTTGTTGTTGATAGCACGTTAAACTTTTCTGCTCACGCTAAGCGTGTTGCTTTGCGGGGTCTTCGCACCCTAGGCTGTGTTTGCAGATTGTCTAGAGAATTCCATTCTCCTATGCCCTTCCGAAAATTGTACACCGCGCTATGTCTTCCTCAACTGGAGTATGCGTCCGTGATATGGAATGGCATTGCTCAATCCAGCGGTAACACCATTGAACGAGTCCAGAAAAAATTCCTTAGCATATATAACCATCGCTTTGCTAAAAAATCTCGTTCAAATACTGCTGAATTATTATCATTGCCATCACTTCACTGCCGACGAAATCGTTCTGATCTCTTGTTTCTTTACAAGCTAGTCCACGGTATCATATCCTGCCCTGTACTTCTCAATTGTGTTAATTTTCGAATTCCGCGTAAGTTAACCAGAGAGAACAGACCGTTTCATGTACCCGCCTGCTTCTTCCAACACTCTACCGTTCACAGAATACAAAGTCTCTATAATGTTAATTTCTTGATCTTGACATTTTTCATAGTCCACAATCATTGTTTTTATCCGAGCTTTGTACTGTTTTGACATAGTATGGCACAATGTACAAAGTCTTCCCTTCTCCGTCTTTCCGCATAGTTGTATATATGCAATCTAATTTTTCATTCCCCTTCAATATTTCTCGTGTTGTCTTATTTTACTCCTCCCCTTTTGTGTTCATTTCTCTTTGTCTACGTGTATTTGCTCTTTTTATTTCTGAAGACTGTCTGTATTGTATAGTTTATTTTTATTGTTTTTTTTTGCGTGCGCCTGCACAAAGACCTTACGGTTGTTCCTGGGCACGTTAAATAAATGATTGATTGATTGATTGATTATTATTATTATTATTTGATATTTTTGATATTTTTTTTCTGCCTGCGCATAGTTGTATATGTGCAATTTTGTAACGTTTTTTATCCCTGATATTTTATTATGAATGTTTCCTTTGTTTTTTTTTCGTGCGCCAGTACAAAGACCTTACGGTTGTTCCTGGGCACATTAAATTTAAATAAACGTTTGATTGATTGATTATATTATTATTATTATTATTATTATTATTATTATTATTATTATTATTATTATTATTATTATTATTATTATTATTATTATTATTATTATTATTATTATTATTATTAAACATGCTAAATATTGACAATCTAATCAAATTTAGTATCTGCACATTTGCTCATCGAGCAGTTAAGGACCATAGTCTTCTAAAATTTGTTCTCATCAAAGACCTTACTAATTCAAATATCACGCGCTTTTCCTTAAATAATAATTTTTTACTTCCCGAGGTCCGAACTATGGTTCTCAAAGGCTACCTTTTGTTTTTATCAAACATTGGAATTCTTTGCCGCATAATATTAACTGTGCTTTTTTCTTTACCGTCATTCAAACATCAGCTTCGCAATTTCATGTTTCTACCGCGACGGCTATTCTTCCGTACAATTTCTTGAGTATTTCGTATATGCATGTACCAGATAGCCCTTGGAGATAGCCCTTATAATTTTTTACTTCCCGAGGTCCGAACTATGGTTCTCAAAGGCTACCTTTTGTTTTTATCAAACATTGGAATTCTTTGCCGCATAATATTAACTGTGCTTTTTTCTTTACCGTCATTCAAACATCAGCTTCGCAATTTCATGTTTAACCTATAGCACCGTTTATTCATTGTCCTTCAAACACTACTTCAACTCTGCCGTTTTGATTATTGTTTGCTTTGTTTTATATGCAGTTCCTTATCCCTATCATCTTGTTTTTCATTGTATTATTGTTTACCGAAATACGTGAATCGCCCACATTTTTCAGTCTTTCACTTTGTATTCTGAGTATTTTGCTGTTTTTTAACATTAAATAGGATCCCCCTACAGTGTTTACGCTATGGGACCTTTTGCTGTACTAAAATGTCTATAATTTTGTATCTGTACTAAACACTTAATAAACTTCATACTTCTATACGGATTTCTCAGAACGCAAGCTTCGCACTTGAAGAAAAATTCTTAGACCCAACAGAAATCCGAGACCTGGACCATAGAGGTGGTTTCTCGACCATTTGAGCTGACATGGAGGCTAATAGATTGAATGGCGATAGAGACCGAACACAGAGGCTGCGGACATTTGTACGAGGCGATAGTGAGTGTATTATTTGTAATTTTTTCAATGCTGTGATTGTTGTTTGTTTGAGAAATCTTTTTCAAATAAAAAAAAAAGTTCATTCAGCGCTCGGTTATGTCCATAGCGCGTTTCTTTGTACTTTTCGACCTCCCTACCCCTCTTTGGTTTCTGTCTCGCTTTTCATCTTTTTCCGCTTGTGTGGTATAGTTTTTAGTTGGTCTCGTTGAAAAAAAAATGTGAGCCAGATAGTTGTGTTGATAGTTTTTGGTGACGCATCCTTAAAAATATCGAACAAAACGCGGCTGTCCTGTTTAACCAGAGGGAAGCGAATCCGGCCTGAAAACCGGGTGCCTGGATTTATGCACTGAACGTATCATAATCAAACCGATATAGTTGCTTTGTCCAGCTGGTGCAGAATACGGTTTATGGAACTAAATGTCCGAAAATGCAAGGTTATTAGTGTTGTCCGAAACTGCTGGTGAGATCGTGGGGTGATAACGTTTTCTCGAGGAAGTAGCCATTGTACAAGTACTAGCCCGTTGGAACCTTGTTTATTGTTGTTTTTACTCGCTGTATTTTGTCATCTTTTTGTTTGCGTTTTTACTTACTCCCCCTGCAATGCCCTCGGCCTTCAGTGTAAACAAATAAATATATAAATAATTTATTTGCAACTTACCTCTGACTTGAAGATCAAGCAAGAGGGAAAAAATTGCGCTCTTACTGTCTGTGCTTGTTCGAAATGGTATTATTTATTGTTTAATAATAAAAACTCCAATTACAACACTAATTTTGCTCTATTCGGCTACAAATGTGGCGATAAACTTAAATGACATGGCTACTTTTAGCTTGAGTTCTGGCTCCTTTCGAAATCTATCTAATGAGAACCATGGGCTTGAGGTCTAACACCTAATCTTTGGTCCATTGAATCGCTCTCTATTCCGATTAACGAACCCGCTTTCTTCGATGGCGTCAACCTTCTGCCTGAGATGCAGAAGGTTGACGCAAAGTAGTGAATCCGTGCAGCTTTCTGTTTTCTTTCTTGACGTCAGTGGTACCCAAAAGAAAAACATACCGACGAAAATTTGTCATTTTTCAGACTATCCTAATTATCAGGCACGTCGACTGCATAAGCTCGCTGCATCGAGCTCGATTTTATTTGTTTTCACTCTGTTCTTACGCATGCGTTCCTTGGAAATGTAGTGCGCTTGTTGCGAGAGAGTATATATTCTAGAGGTGCCAATTTGACAGCCATAATTTATGCCTTCGAGGTTTTCTTAATGCATTCTGTCCCTAGGAGTCAAGAACACGAGGGGAACACAAAGCTTTTCGTTCGTAAGTGCTCTTTGCTGTGCCGACTATTCACTAAGTATTACACCCAGCATCGTAACCGACTAGAATTTGCTCTTGCGAAAAAATCGTAGCATAAGAGATCTTCTGCGAGTACGACGACGGGAGTGAAATTCACAAACCTTTTCGTTCCTGGGTGTCGTTTGCCATTGGCTGACCTCGCTCCCTAAAAAATATATCCCGCACCAGTTCTTACGAAGTTTGTCGAATTCTGGCCGGTAAGCGCGCCTTTTTTTTTTTTCACGATGCCACGGCGCATGCGCCCTTCCCCTTGCGGAAAAGTCGCGAAACTCTTGATCTCGGAGGCTTTCGTTTTGGCGATGCCATTTGTCCCGGCGCCTACCAAAACGGCAGAGGGCAGCGCAGAAAAATGAAGGAGTTGGATTACGGTGTGGGCAAAATGCAAAGAGTTTCTGTCTGTAAAGCTACGATAAAAGCGTCTTGACGTATGGCCCCTTCCATTATAGTCCTGTGAACCATGCACCACAGCATATATCTTAGCACAGGCTGCTCTGCCGGTCGCTTTCGCAACATAGCAACGTGTCCCATTCCATTGACAGTCCGGCCTCGGAAGCACCAAGTGCGCCCGGACACCCGGAGAAGCCGCTTCGCGACAGCCGCCGTGAAATTTGAGAGCCAGCGTGATAGGAGCACTGCGGGAGGAGGACATTCACGAGCGTGCACTGCACCCGGCGGTACCGCTGGAGGGTCGCCAGTAAACGTTCTGCCTCCCCCCCCCCCTCATCTGGGAAGCCTTTGGGAAGCCTGCAAGTGTACGGGTGGGTGGGGTATTTCCGGCAGCTGCTATTTTTGGTCAATACTGGAACGAGAGACGCGTCGCTCGCGCGCAACTCGACCCGTCGTCTGGCCTCGTCGCGTCGCCTGGGGCGCTCGTCGGTGCGTTCTTGGAGAAGTGTCTGCGGTAGGGGGAGGAGGGAACCATCTGATGGCAGCTTCGACGTGCGCGTTCGGAGTGGACGGGTTCTTACATCCTTTAGTAACAACGTATCTCCGGGTTGATTTGGTGGCAGTCTTTCGCCACTGACCGGTGCCAGACACTGCTAGGTGATCACGACTGGCGAGAGCCCCTCCAAGCGAGCCGCTCTTGCGGCTTTGTGAGCTCCATTTTGGAACACCGCAGGGATGTAGGTCTTCGGTACGCCTTGAAGACACCTGTTACGAATTAGCTTAGTTATTTCAGCATTTCGTAAAGGAAGGAGTCGAGATAAGAGAACCTCGTTTATTAAAAATAAGTACAAAGAGACTTCATTCGCACTTCCGGGGAGGTTGTATATACAGTAAAAGCTCGCTAATTCGACCCCTGTTAATTCGGAAAATCGGATAATTTGATCGTGTTCTCTGGTCCCGGCAAGCATACGTATTCTTTAATAGCACCGTGCTCTCTTCAATTCGGTCATATTTGGCCACAACTCAGTTAATTCGGACGATCCTCGGAGCGTGCCAAGCACGAAGCACCGGAAATGTGCAACGGCCGTGCGCCTTCACAAAGACGTGGTCGCCCTCCACATACCACAATCGCGTTGGCGACCAAGGCTGCAGCGGCTGCAGCAAACTTGTTTAGTTTTCGGTTTTACTGGGCGCACGGGAACTACTTTCGACAAGCAGTAGTTTTGTTTTCGTCGCGTGCCTCCAGAACTGCGTAATCGCCATTCATTATTGTGCATTAGCGAGCCAGGTTTATTCAGCAGCAGGTGCGGTGCTCAGCGGTTTCGTTTCGACTCTGGACACAGGCGGCTCGTGTGCCTTCAGAACTGCGTGATCGTGCCTCTAGCGACCTTGCTTTTGTCCACAGTGGATGCGGCACTCATTAGCTTCGTTTTGACTTCGTGCAATGCGCGCGCCATGTCACAAAACTCAAACATGGTGGAAGCTGTTGAAGATGAAAAGCTCCAGCCGCGGTCCGCATGATGGCATAAAAGTCGCTTGCTAAATTGTGATTGATGTACGATCAGTTGCCGGCCAGTTTTCATACGAAAAAAAGTGTCGTCACTTGCGCGTGGTGGTGGTGGTGCTGGTGCTGGAGGTACCTAATAAGGGACGGGTTCAGAGCACGTTTCGGCTTAAGACACGGGGGCCTTGAGCCGCGGTTACGTTGTGAACAAAGTCGCGAATGACCAAAATTGCGGCCTTTATACTGCTCTTATGCAAAATAAGTACTGAATTTACGCATTCATCAAGAAAATGTACATGAATATATGTAATGTACAATTATTTATTGTTTTCTTGTTACTTTCGATAATTCGGTTAATTGGGACATTTCTTCCTGTCCCATGATATCCGGATTAACGAGCTTTTATTGTAGTAATGGTTTGTTGTTTCATTCTCCAACAGGTATGGTAGAAAACAGCCGTGTACGGCTTTCCGGCGAACAGGAAGTTACTATTTTTCTTTTCATCTCTCCCTTCAATTCAATTGCGTGATTTCGGCTCCATTAATTGCAATGTTCCTTTTAAAACGAAACTCTCCTTTCTGAGTAACGCTTGTTTTGCTGCCGCTGCCTTTCCCATTATGTAGCTTACACATACTACGCATATAATGAATCGGCGTACATGCAGTCATTACCCACACACGTGCCGTTCTCTACGGCATTACGCAAACACTAACAAAAGCACCTAGGTATCCTCACTGCAGCCTTCTTTTACTCGGCGCGCTGGCTCGTTTGCTCACGCCGAGTTAACTAGTCTGGTCCTGGACATGATGAGCACAGGAATTCGATAAGTGCATTGCATGACCACCCTTTTCCACCACCCTATATGTATGTGGGCACCGTTAACTGATTAGAGGGCGCTACGTACCCATGTTGGGCGGCCTAGTATCGCTACCATTGGCCTCCACGAAGGAAACGAGACGCGCCCCAGGCGATCGATCGTCGGCCCTTGTGCAGGGTCCTCACTGTAGAATAACAGAGAGCTGAGCTACTTGGCAGGCATCCATGTTAAAAAGACAGGGCGTGCACACACGGACACAAGAGAGCAGTCGATACGCCACAGACGCCGACTAACAACTGAAAAAATAAAAAGGTGGCGGAAAAGAAGGTAGACACAAAAACACGCACGGGTTGCGCGTCTGTTAAATGTATGTTATTCTCGCGTGGCAGTGGCCGCTGTAGCTGAAAGCCTAAAGAAGCCGTTTTTACATCTAAGCCACTTTTTTGGAATCGCAAAGCGGCGATGGGCTCTTCGAAGGAGGGACTTCAATTCTCCCATTTGAACCGGCGGCCTGTCTCCACTATTTAAAAAGTTAATATAATTTCTTCATTTACTGCCGTAATTGATGTCTCGAACCATCCTAGGATGACTGCCGCTTCATAAAAAGTAATTATAAATGCAGCGAGCAAATATTCTATTTCATATATTTTTGAGGATTTTAGGACACATTTCTTGAAACACCCTGTATGTAAAAAAATATGTACTGTAAAACAAAAATAGTAATAATACTCTGTATATATATTGGTATTTATAGCCGTTCGGAAGGTTAAGTGTGCGTCACCTGCGTATACACACGGCTATCTGCGCGCAATTTCAAACCTCTTCGTTCCCCTCAGTGTATTCTTATGCGCAACTAATGATAGTTAATTTATTACATGTGAAGGCAATACTTCTCCAAACGCAGTGGAGAAACTGGATGATCGTCCACTGACAATGCTGTTTTTCTTCTTTTTTTTATTGAAATAGAAATGCTTGGTGACGGCTACCCCTTTCCACATAGTTGCACGTTAGATAAAAACTAATAAACAAAAATAATATATATATATATATATATATATATATATATATATATATATATATATATATATATATATATATATATATATATATATATATATATATATCAGTGGCGTAGCCAGGAATTTTGTTCGGGGGGGGGGGGGGGGGGGCTCACGTTGCAGCGCGACCAACACATTGAGTTTTTCGAACGACTAAGTATATAAATAACATGTATTACAAGTGACAATTTGTATTAGGTGCTGCAAATCACTTCTTGAATGCTGCGCACTGTCGATAACGTTTAAGAAATGTGTTTTTTCATAAAAATATTATGTTGACATGCCCGCGAAATCTTTCCAGGAATAACTGTCTTCAATCTTTGCAATTTTTTTTTTGTGCAGTAGGTACGGCAAATATCACGTAAACTTTGGAACTGCATCAGTTTTAAACTGAAGGAACGCCTGATAACAAAAAATGAAGTCCACAAAATAACCAGGACGAGATCAAATATTTTAATGCAGATTGTTTACGCGAAATGTTCACCTATTTGCACAAATGATGCGGCCATGGAAAAACAAGAATGGGAAAGTACGCCTCGAATACGGGAAAAACATAAGTCACCGGAAAGAGTGCGCAGTAGGCTAACACAAAACATCACAAATGTACATTTAAATATGCAGTTAATATACGGAACTAAGCAATGATCACTGTACATAATGCCCAAAATAAGGCAAAAAAACATGCTGCACAATCACAGAAACTTATATGTCCTTGGGTCAAGCTGCTGTCTAGGACGCACCATGTGGACAGAATTATAAAAGAAGAGCGCAGAAATAACGATAGAAACTATTTCAAAACTGTTTTAAAAGTGCGAACCAGTATTGTGCATTCAATATAAAAGGAGGGTTGTCGCTTCTTATTCAAAAAGCAATGAAGAACAAAAACGACAAATGAAAGTGACAAACAATGCCGCTAGTACGGCTTCCCAATAGCTGAATTTGTTTGGTATACGCCTCGTATGCCGACCTCTCAGTGAACAAAATGAAGCTGTCGATTGGCTGTTAATGTCCACCTGATGACCGCATTCGTATGTTTATATTAGGTAATACGTCACGGTGTTAACTGCTAAAATGTACAAAATCCTCACGGCTTTGAAAGGTGGTGAACAATATTATTGCGTCAGAATTACGGGCTCATTAACCTGAACTCTGGAACAGCAGTGTCTTTTCCTTTCGTTTGCGCTGAATTTTGTCCTGCTCGGTATCAAAGGACAAAGTTGACCCGGCGAGGAAGCTTTGCGAAGCGGTCAATGACTTCCGACACGCTGATATCGACATTTCTGTGGGAGTACAGAAGTGCCAGGCCAACTATGCGTTCCTCAGACATCGTGGAGCGTGAGTAATTCTTAAGTAACCTCATGCTTGAAAACGTTCTCTCTGCGCTGGCAGTGGTCACTGGAAGGGTGACTATAATCTGGAGTAGCTTGTACATATTCGAATAGAACCTGTTGTCGCAATGAGCGAGGGCATCGACTCCTGTACTGGGGCGCTGGTTTGCTGCTTTGTTCGGCGACTTTGTCCACCATAGTCGCAGGTCTCCCAAAGCAGCCCTCGTTTCGAGGTCATGCGCAAAAACGGTCAGGAGATTTTCTGCTCCTTTCTCCCGATCATCTTGCATTGGTGGTATTGCGGATGGTACAATTACTGAAAAGTCCTTTAGAAGTGCCCTGTGCTTTTCGAACCGTTGGTTTAACTGGGCTAGTACGTGGTCCATGAACGGAATGAACAGGGTTCTACGAAAATATTCTTCCGCGCTTTCGAATGCACTGCTCCCAAGGTTTTGCTTCCGGACACCGGTTCGACGGCTGGTGATCTCCACATTCAGTTTTTCTGCCAATGCCTGCACTTGTGCAAATATTGCCACGCCCACTTGTCTTGTGTTGATGTATTCGGGTTTGACCGGCAGGGACGGTTATCAACACTCGACGCTGTCCGCGAAGCAGTGTTCGAGAAGCTTCGCGTCTGTAGTAGATCGTTTTGTTAAGATTGCGCCTCGCACGCGAATGTTCCAGCTTTGTCTAGAGATAACGCCGCCACCAGCGATATTGCTGGAAAGTTCGATAGCGCCTGTATAAAAGCCGACGCGCTTGACCGCTTGTCAGTTGATCGACGGACGACGCCCTGTTCGCCGCTATCATTGTGCAGCGTGTATCGCTGTAGTTCTAGTTCTCATAGGCGTGCGCAGGGGGGGGGGGGGGCGGGGGCAAGGGGGCGAGAAGGGGGGCACAAAGGCAGCCGCATACAGTGACATAATAGGGAGGGGGCGCTGCAACGAACCTTCGCCCCCCCTGAAGGGGAACCCTGCACACGCTTATGCTAGTTCTCATTTTCCGGCCACAAGTTCGGCCAAATAAACAGTTTCATCCTGCAAACGCCGACTGCTGTCTTCGCCGACGTCACTCGTTACGTAAAGACCTGCCGGGATTGTCAGCGACGCAAGACACCGCCCACTAGGCCAACCGGACTTCTGCAGCCCTATCGAGCCACCTCGTCGGCCGTTCCAGCAAATCGGGATGGACTTACTGGGGCCGTTCCCGACGTACAATACCGGAAACAAATGAATCGTCGTAGCTACCGACTACCTCACCCGCTACGCCGAGACAAGGGCCCTGCCCAGAGGCAGTGCCGCCGAGGTAGCGAAATTCTTCGTTGAGAACATCGTCCTGCGTCATGGCGCCCCAGAGGTCCTCATCACCGACAGAGGTACGGCGTTTACTGCTGACCTAACTCAGGCAATACTGAGATACAACCAAACAAGCCACCGCCGGACCACAGCGTACCACCCACAGACACCATCGCCGACATGTTGGCCATGTATGTCGACGTCGAACACAAGACGTGGGATGCCATCCTTCCGTATGTGACCTTCGCATACAACACGGCCGTCCAAGAAACGACGCAGATGACGCCGTACAAGTTGGTCTACGGAAGGAGCCCGGCGACGACGCTCGACGCCATGCTACCCAACGTCACCGACGAAGAAAATCTCGATGTCGCCGCTTACTTAAAACGTGCCGAAGAAGCTCGACAGCTCGCCCGCCTGCGCATCAAGACCCAGCAGCACACCGACAGCCGTCGCTACAATCTTCGACGACGCTTCGTGGAATACCAGCCCGGCGACCGTGTTTGGGTCTGGACGCCGATACGCCGACGTGGGCTTAGCGAAAAACTCCTTCGGCGATACTTCGGGCCATACAAGGTTCTTCGACGCCTCGGCGCTCTGGACTACGAGGTCATCCCGGACGGCATTACGAACTCCCAGCGACGCCGCGCACGACCTGAAGTCGTCCATGTCGTGCGCCTTAAGCCGTTTTTTGCGCGTTAGCGAACCTGGGGACTATCTTTTCCTTTGTTATTGTAATTTATTTGTGTATGCACTTTTTTTCTCTTCTACCTTCTTTCACAAGCATCGGGACGATGCTTTTTCAGAGGGGGGCAATGCCACGCCCACTTCTTGTCTTGTGTTGATGTATTCGGGTTTGACCGGCAGGGACGGTTATCAACGCTCGACGCTGTCCGCGAAGTAGCGTTCTAGAAGCTATCATTGTACAGCGTGCATTGCTGTAGTTCTAGTTCTCATTTTCCGGCCAACAAATAAAGTTTCATCCTGCAAATGCCGACTACTGTGTTCGTCGACGTCACGACCACGTGACAATATTTTTGAGAAAGAAGCATTCGCGTTCTTGCGGTCATTTTCAACTGTCTGCTGTACCGCTTCTATGTCTTCAATGGCAGCGTTCATGTCGATACTCGTCTGCAGCTTCTTTGACAGTGGCAAAGTCAATGCTAACACGTGCTCCGCCACATGCAGGCTTGCAAGGAACGCTGGTGACGAGAGTGCCAACATCAGACTGCCTGCACTGGACTTTCGCCATTTCCGTTAAACTTAATCTCCTCTAGTGCTGCGATCAACGGCTCAAAGAGGCTCACAATGAAACACTGAAAGCACTGCTTCTAGACCAAGCGCATAGTTCTAAAATGCGCTGCCTTGTAGACTCAGGACAGCTCAAGCTTATCATTTTTCATTTATCATTTATCAAAAAAGACTGACGTCGCCTTTCGAGTCCCAAAACAGTTTCGGATGTCTGTGATGGAGCATGCCGCACACAGAACTAGATTAAGGGAGTGACTGACTGACGCAGTGAGTGTAGAGTGCGGCTGGATATTTCTCACGAACAGCAGCTTGAACACCATTCGTTTTGCCGGCCATCGAGCTTCCACCATCGTAGTCTTGACCACGGAGATGCTGCATGTTAATTCCCATGTCTATAAGGAACCTTATGATGGTGTCGGTGAGGGCCCGGCCACTTTGGTCGTGAATTGGCACAAAGCCTAAGAACACTTCTTCGATTTCGTTCGCATCCTTATTAAGGTACCTTGCACAAACAGTAAGATGTTCGATACCAGCAACATCCGTTGTTTCATCAGCAAATACGGAGAAGCAGCCTGCAGCATTTACTTTTGCGACTAGGCTTTCCTTGATTATTGCAGCAGAGATTTCTATAATCTGGTTTTCTACATCTGGACTTAAATACGAGGCATTATTTGGGCAAGTTTCCAAATGGTTTTTTTTTTTATATCTGTGTCGCCACAATCCGCTCGCCTGCGAAGCAGCTCTCTGAAGTTGCCTGTATTTGTAGAGGAGGCTGTGCTTGAATCCATGGGACCACTGTCTCTATGGCCACGGAGAGCCAGACCTTGCCGCCCGCAAAAGAGAACTGTCTCAACAATAGGCTGTAACTTCCTTCGGTTCTCTCTTGTTTGAATTTGCCTGCCATGGTCCAGTTGATCAACAACACTGGGCACACATCCTAAGAAGGTTTGAAGAAAATTATCGGCTACCAGCTGAGCGTCAGTGTGATATTTAGTGGCTTCGTGTGCACCGAAGACTTCGAGGGCGTGCTTTCACTTTTGAAATGGCTTGGATACGAGGGCCCCAGTGCGCGCATGTTGACCTTTGCCAACCTCACTTCTGCTAAAAAATCCACACACTCGGCAAAACGCACCCTCTTGACGCGCTGAGTAGCTAAGCCATCGGTACCTGTCCAGTCAAGCCACCTGAAACCTTTTTTTCTGCTTCAAATCGTTCATAGACTTAAACATGTAGCCTGGCAGAGGAATCCAAGGAGAAGTTAGCAGTTGATGTTTTGTCTGATCATCCACTTTTGAGTAATCTGTGTAGAGCCCGATATCAAACTTGCTTTTGCTAACATTTTGTGGGTCTGAAACAGATAAATAATTAAATAAATAATAATAGGGTTGAAGCCCAATAAATCCCACGCCACCCCCCCCCCCCTGGTGACGCCCCCGGTCGGGGGTGTATGAGAGCACAAAAAATTTCGGGGGGGGGGGGGGGCTGAAGCTCCATAAGCCCCCCCCTGGCTACGCCCCTGATATATATATATATATATACATATATATATATATATATATATATATATATATATATATATATATATATATATATATATATATATATATATATATATATATATATATAGGCGTGCTCGTACAACCATAGGCGTGCTCAGTCAACACCAGGCTCAGCGTCCCGCATCAGGAGAGGCAGTTAACCTACGCCACGCCCCTTTACCCTTCCCCGTCCCCCTCGCCGCCTTTGGCATATGTCGGATCGATCTTTCAAATGCAAGTTCCGTCTAGACAGAGGAAGGAAAAGGAACATTTCAATGCAACGTTTTTTGTTTGTTTGTTTGTTTCGCTCTTCCACACGTGCATTGATGACCGCCTTTAGCGTAAGGTCAGTGAGGAGAGCACAGGCTTCCTTGCAGAATGTACAAGCAGCTGGTGACAATGACATGATGGCAGGAGAGCTTTCTAAGGTGTCTTCGCAAACCGTGCAACCTTTTGTCTTGAATCCGCGGCGAGCAAAGGCGAAGCGCGGAGGCGGAACGTTTTCATCGTCAGTTCAAGTGAGATATGTGAACTTCTACGTGCTGCTTGCAAAATAATAAAAGTTTCAATGCAGAATTTGCGGTGGTCCGCCAGGGTGGATCAGTGGTTAGGGTTCTCGGCTGCTGACCCGAAGGTCGCTTGAGTGAGTGTGCAGCACTGCTCAAGTCGTCGCGTCCTGTGAAGCGCTCACTGCTTGAGTGAGTGTGAAGCATCGCGCGGAGCAGGACTGGCAGGACAAAGCAGAGAATGCACAAGTAGACAAGACACTCGCACTGACCGGTGTTTTCTGCGCTTGTGCTTTAGGATGAGTAGTCCTCGGCTCGCATAGCCTTCGAATTTGCTGCTCCATACCGTGGAAGGTTTTCTTTTTTTAGGTGTATTGCAATGTAGCATTACGTCTCTCGCCCTTTGTTCGTTTCTTTCTTCTTGGGAGGCTATATCTCCGTGCCTTACAACTGCTTAACTGATTTTTTACCTATACTGTAAACGTTCCTTGCTTATTGCTTCCATTCACATTCAATCATACTTATCTTTAATCGAGCACCAACTCTCGCCTTTGTGATTAGACCTCACAGCCCGCCTCCTGAAAGTTTTGTTGTTGTTGTTGTTGTTGTTGTAAGAGGGCGAGGTCTCGTCAGAATATGTAGCTACCTTCCCCAAATCCACTTGTGGGTATATCACTGGCCCCGGATTTGCTGCTTAGCATTAATCTTTATCTTAAATCTAACACCACCTTGGCCAATTTTTTGGTGCGCTTCAGAATTTTTTGTTTGCCAGGGGAGAAAGAAAGGGGGGTGGGCGAGTTCAGAAAATTTCGGGGGGTTTCGAAACATCCAAGCACCACAGGCAGCCAATCACCCGGCCTGCGCCACTGTTTCCTGGTGTCGTGCATGTCTTCACTTTCAAAATATCAGACGGCGGCATAAGTTTTGGCCGCATGCCCAAGTTACGCGTGTACCATGCTACCAGGGGAGACATTAGCTGCGCTTGTATTAAAAAAACAAAAAAACAACATTTCTTACACTAAAAGGGCAGAACTTGTGAATGCAGCTCCCATTGATATCGCTGGTATACAATTTAATACAGTTACTCTGGTGGCTATATATGTCTTTCGATATATTCTAGAGGGAAGTTCAGTTAATCTGATGTTATATTCAGTGGAGAACAAGACGACAAACGTACAAAAAAAAAAAAAAAAAAAAACTTTACTAACGTTTTCGGCAGGTGGCCCTGCCTTCGCCATAGTAAGCAATATTGATTCGAACTTTAACTGCAAGCTGATGAAGTTGGCAGCCGACGTGACGCTACAATAGAACGCGTCGCGAACGAGCCCTGCTTTTGTTATTTTTTGTTTCTCGCCATTGTGTGTGTATGTCAAGCAACGGGAAGCTGTCGTGGAGGACTGTCTGCGGCACCGAAGCAAAGGTTGCAGTGTGTGCGCTGCAATGGCAGGACTGAGAAAAGCCGCAGCTGCTTGAGCACTCCCACATCAGTCGCAAGACTCCATGCACTCTGCGCCGTGACGTCTTAAAACCGCTGCCGAAATGGCCTCCTTGCAGAGCCATGCGAAGCCAAGCCGTGTGGACGCAAAACAGCTTCCCATATCTCTGAAGTAAGGTGGCAAATTGGGCTAGTTCGAACGTACTCGCCATGTTCAGCGAAAAAAAAAAGGAACACGAAAACACAAGGAAGTGCACGACACATGTGTCGTGCACTTCCTTGTGTTTTCGTGTTCCTTTTTTTGCGCTGAACATGGCGATTCCCATATCTCACCCAGTGTGTCGGAACGGAACGAAAACCAAAAACGAAAAACGAAAAAAAAGCGATATTTTTGACCGGAACGAAAACGTAACTGAAACTTTATCTATTATTTCGTTCCGGAGTGAAACCGAAATTTTTTTATCGTTTTTCGGTTCTCGGGATAACTTGGCCATCCGGGCCAGCCGAGGTCATGCAACGTGAGCAATAATGCATATCTCAGGGCATAGTATTAGCGCATACCTCAGGCAAGAATTCCGAAGTAAAGATGTGTTGAAATTGTTCGAAAAACGAAAACAGTGGCACCAGAGGCGTATATTAACGCAAGTGGACTTTCGTACACTCGATGACGTGCTGCTTCTGAAATCGTGTTCACTCCCTTGACAAAAAGCATTGTGCCTTCTCAAAATATTCGTAATTGATTTTTGAGAAAATAATTGATATGACTGAAGGGTACTGGTTTGTGCTAGTTGGTAGGAATTCGTGGTATAGTTACTTCCGCTCTGAATAAAGTGGGAATAACGTGTTTACCCCTGTTAAGAGGAACTGAAGTTACTATACCACAAATCCTGTGTTCTTTTTTATCGTTCCTAGCCATAAGCGGCATAGCAGAGTGGCCTCTCTTTGGCGGAGTCCAGATGGTATTTGAAGTCGCCGCAACTCGTTGAGGTGGTGTTGCCGATAGTTTTGGCTTCTTGACGTATTCAGTGGCTTTCACGAAGTCATATTCGTTTCGAATAGGGATGGCCGACAACGCTCTTTGCGACGCCTGCGGCACCGAGGAGACCTTGCAACATATCTTCTGCGACTGTCCTCGCTACGCTGCACAGAGACGATCCCTGGTATTCGCTCTCGCTCATCTTCACAACAGACCGTTGACACTAGACACGATTCTCCAATGTCATCCTGATAAGTCATCGAGAGTTCAAGCAACCAAGGCATTGCTCAAATTCCTAAGGACAACAGACTTACACGAGCGGCTGTAGACTTTTTAATGATGCCGCATACCGCACAAGACTGCCGCTCTGCGCTGTGACGTTATGTGTGAGCGTGTGTGTTCCCCTCTCTTTCTCTCTTTCTTTACTCTTCTTTCAATCTCCCCCATCCCTTCCCCCTGTACAGGGTAGCATACCGGTTATGCCAAACTGGTTAACATCCCTGTCTTTCCTCTCTCCCGTTTTCCTTCCTTCCTTCCTTTATCGTTCCTAGAAACGGAACGGAACTTTTTGCGGTGGAACGAAACTAAACCCGAAACGAAAAACATTTCGTTCCGACACCCTGATCTCATCTGCACTGCAGAGAGTTGCTTTAGGGGCGAAGCTCCTAAAGCCGTGGGTCTGTACATGCATGTCTTTCGTGGTACGTGACCGCCTAGTTCTATGAAGTGCACTTGCGAGCAACCCACTAGGCTATAAATCATCATAATTTTAGGGGCGAAGTGCACTTGCGAGGAAACCACTACGCTATAAATCATCATAATTTTAAGTGCACTTACGAGGAACCCACTACGCTATACATCCTAAAGCCGTGGGTCTGTACATGCAAGTCTTTCGTGGTACGTGACCGCCTAGTTCTATGAAGTGCACTTGCGAGTCTTACGAGTTGCGAGTTATATGAAGTGAACTTGCGAGTCTTACGTGTTTCCTAATGATGTAATGGGCGAACTTACACGGGAGAGTTACGGTTTTACCGATGATCTCCCCTCTCGAGCTTCGCCCCACTCATCATCATTCATTCCGTGAATATGGCGTGATTTTTTCATCCACACGGCTCCACTGTACACGCATGGCTCTGCAAGAAGCCCATTTTGGCAGCGGACCAAAGGATAAACTCTAGCTTTGTTCTGTGGACCAGACCACAGGATAAACTCTAGCTTTATTTTGTGGACCACACAATAAACTTGTGCGCTGTGGGCTGTGCAGAATGCACTGTAGCCCAAGCAGCTCACCTCTCTTGACGACGATTTCTTTGCACCAGACCCCAGAATATAGTCCCAATCTATTCTGTGGACCAGACTACAGGATAAACTGCAGCTTTGTTCTGTGGACTAGACAACAAAATAAAGTGTAGCTTTATTTTGTGGACCACACCAAATAGACTTGTGCTGTGGACCGTGTGCACCAGACTTCGCTGTAGCCCAAACAGCCCACCTCTCTTGACGACGGTTTTCTGTCACAAATTACGAGGATTTATTCTGTGGTCTGGTCCACAGAATAGGCACTGCTCCCTCCTCCCTTGACGACAGCTTCTCTCGCGAATCGCAATATTTGCTCGCCGTTTTGTGAATCAATATTGAAGACGCGTATGCGTGAAAGATTCCAGTGTTTTGACATATGCGAGTATTGATATCAGCCGCAGATAAACTTGTTATTGTGAACGGAAGCAGCAAAACGAAGGCGTATAATGATAACAAATGACAGCGGTTCTAAAAATTTCGTGGACCTGATCTATCACGTGCGGTACACCGAGGTCACTTTCACCACAGTACGCTTGTGTCATGTAAAAAAACGCCCTAACATTTGCACGGGAGACCCGAATTTTGAGCAATCCTTCTTAATGGGCGCGGCCATAAATCACCCTAAGAAGAACGCTAACGCCACCGCGAAAAGAAAACAGTAATAACAAATGACAGCGTGTAATACATTTTATGACCTTGATCCTTCGAGTACGCAACGCTTAAGCCACTTTCGCCGCAGTACACCCGTGCCAAGCAACAAAAAAAGGCTCAATAAGATTGGCGAGAACCTACTAGTTGTCACTGGACACAGCACACTTTGTCACTTAAGTACATACACTTGGACGCGCCGTATAATTACGAGTACTCGCATGATCGTCAACGTCTGAAAACTTCACTGAAACAGCTAAAGTAGCCCCTTGCCAATCTCAATGCACTTTTTTTTTGCACGACACTAATGCACTGCTGTGAAAGTGACAGGAGCGTGTCCTGGTGCGATAGACCAGGGCCAGAATATTTTCGCAGTGTCGCCCTTTGTCGTTATGATTCCCTTCTCGCGGTGGCGTTGACGCTGTGCTTCGGGAGATCTGTGGCCGTGTTCGCACAATCGGGAGGATCGCTCAAAAAGTGTCTCCTGTGCAGATCTTAGTGCACTTTTGTTGCATGACACAAGTGTACTGTGGTGAAAGTGATTTAAGTGTTCCACACGCGATATATCAGGTCCAGAAATTTTTAGAACCGCTGCCATTTGCTATTATACGTCTTCTTTCACGAGAAGTTTTCTTGCTTTGGCATGTAAGACCAGCAAGCATACCAAAGGTGGGCTTCGCCTTCGCATTTCGAAACTTTCACGCATAAGCGTCTTCCATCTCGCGTACTATGCCCTGAAATGACCTCCTTGGTCCGGACTTATTCACAAAACGGCGAACGAATATTGCGATTCGCGAGAGAAGCTGTCGTCAATAGAGGAGGGAGCAGAGCCTATTCTGTGGACCAGACCACAGAATAAACCCTCGTAATTTGTGAGAGAAAACCGTCGTCAAGAGAGGTGGGCTGTCTGGGCTACAGCGAAGTCTGGTGCGCACGGTCCACAGCACAAGTCTCTTTGATGTGGTCCAAAAAATAAAGCTGCACTTTATTTTGTGGTCTATTCCACAGAATAAAGCTGCAGTTTATCCTGTCGTCTGGTCCACAGAATAGATTGGGACTATATTCTGGGGTCTGGTGCAAAGAAACCGTCGTCAAGAGAGGTGGGCTGCTTGGGCTACAGTACATTCTGCATGGCCCACAGCGGACAAGTTTATTGTGTGGTCCACAAAATAAAGCTGGAGTTTATCCTGTGGTCTGGACCACAGAATAGGCACGTTTCGGCAGCGTAGACGGAACAGAACATTCCGCAGATGAGCTGCGGAAAGTTGCACAGACCGGCAGCGGGCCACACACACACACACACACACACACACACACACACACACACACACACACACACACACACACACACACGCACACACACACACACACACACACATATATATATATATATATATATATATATATATATATATATATATATATATATATATATGTACATATATATGAACGCTTCTAACCTACCTCATCTTCCCCTGTCAAAGCATGTCCAGATGCCAGGTCACTCCTTTGAAAAAATCAAGGCCGCAATACTACAGTCTGGATTTAAAACTCATCATGACCGAGAAGTTCGCGAATCTTACCTCATTAACAAATTCAACTGTCTTGACTCCGGCATAAACGAAAGCGTCGGACGCGTTGCCTTTCTTTCTGTGCAACAAAGTTGAACATACTGATGTGCTCACCTTACTCCTTCCCCCCCCCTCCCCAGCCCCAACACACACACACACACACACACACACACACACACACACACACACACACACACACACACACACACACACACACACACACACACACACACACACACCTTTTTGCATATTTGTATTTGCAGTGCTTTTCTTTCACATACTACATTGAAATTGTCTGCTCCATTGGTAATATAGCTACCAAAGTGTCTGTTTAATTGTTACATGTGTACTCATCTTTTAGTATCTTACTGTATGTCCAACACGTGCGCATAATATTTGTTTTGCCACGCATGTTGCCCAAATGTCTCGTGTTCCTCTGACACAACTTAATCAGTGTTGCTTTACTTTTAATATTTCCCGTGTGGCGGCTTCTTGTCTGTATTTTGAGTTAAAGCACTTATCATGTCACTCGAGGTGGCATATCAAAATATATTGTCACTACGGTTTGTTTTGATACTTGTGGCGTTTTTCTTGTAATCACCATTATGATTGATACTGCGATTTCTGTGGCCCTTAAAAGCGGCTTATGCCGTGTATATTTTGCATTCTCTGACGAAGGCCGTGCCACGACCGAAACGTTAGACATAAAGTATTGCTTTCTCGTACGTGCACCGTCTTGTTTTCCTATATATATATAAAATATATATATATATATATATATATATATATCGCCCGCTGCAGGTCGAAGTCTAATGTCGAACGAAGGCCTCTCCCAATGATCTAACTCAGTGGTGGAGTTTCGTGTGATGCGTTTTGTTACGCTTGTGCTGTTATTTGAATAATCCCCTTTTGAACAAGCTGTGTGTGTGAAATCGGTAAATATAAATGAGCAAATTGTCAAAAGTTTCACTTTGTTTTGCCACCCTCACAAAGCCTTGAATTGCCCATGATATCCTCAAATACCGTCCATTAATCAATTAAAGCGTGCTTTTAACGCAATGCACTTGGCGGCAGACGAAGTATGCAACAATAATGCGTCGAAAACTACGGTTGCTCATGCAACGAAGATCGATTACGACGAAGATGTTAAAAAATAGCTTTACGCAAAAGTTTTGTTCTTGAGCAGGTTCTCTGGGAAGTAATGCTTGTCCTACCTCTCTGTTTTGTGACAATTTTTCCTCCCAAGAAGCTAGGTCTCTTGCATATTAATGACCTCAGTATCGTGCATCGTAATTGTAACTGGCACATTCAGTTATACCTCTGAAGGATCTTTCAGACCGTTTAGTTGAGGGGTTCCATAGCGACCCGGATTCTTTCTTATGAAAGCTGCATTTCGCAACACTCCTTTGTGATCTATTTCCGACGTTTCGGTGATGCGTATGGCATCTGGATAGGTGATATGAAATAATCTCCTGGAGCGATTGTTGCTTAAGAACACCCGCAAGACAGGCCTGAAGGGCGCAGGAGCAGGCTTGTAAGGATTTATAAGTTAACCTAATTACGTTTTAGAGAAGTCGCGAAGTGCCACTTCTTTCATGATGCCAGCTGCTGCCAGTTTGCGGAGAATACGACGACTGCAAAGTCGAGCTGTGTGGAGGTTTCCAGAGCAGGGTCGCCAGGTCGAATAGACACAAAATAGCTAGAAAATTGGAAAATTTAAACTAGCCAGAAAGTAGTCAACTTGAGCCAAGGGCAGTGAAAGTAGCCAAAAGTAGCTACGCATGTGTGAAGACCGCTTCCACATTTTAATTTAAATGGCTAAATGCGAAAGCCTTTCGGCGAAAATGTAAATATATGCCGCACGAACACTTCAAAATCATAATTCCTTAGATTCCAGTGTAAATTGTCGACCCTAGCAATCATTTCATGCATGAATACGTAGTGTTTGCGTTATTGAAAAAAATCACTCTTTCTTCAGGTGTCTTGCATAACTTTTCTTGAAGTGACTAGAAGCATGCGACAACAAAACTGACTCTACGGCATTATGAGTGCACTCAAGGTCACAGTTGCGGGCATGGAAGCGTAAGTTTCAGCCACTTTAACACTAATTTCTTCCGTGATGACGAACCCAGAGTCGCAGTATGATACAAGCAGTTCGTCGGATACCATAGAAGGATTGATTGGTGGGCGACTTGGTACGACATTCGGGAGAGAGCAATAAAAGCCAGGGCACAAGAGGCAAAGGCGGCAAGACAAGCGCTCACTAACGACTGTTGTTACTGAGCACTGGTGTTGCCGCCTTCGCGTCTTGTGCACTGTTTTTCAGTGCTAACTTGAAATGTGGGATACCCGGTTTCCAATGTCGATGAGTGCAGAGCGCCCCGGATGCGGAACGCTTTCGATTCCTGTTCACTTCTAATTGTGGTTTAAAGCCGCGTTCAGCAATGGCTGATCTGCAGAATGAGACCCATGCAAGAGTTCTCGCTTAGTCCAACCAAGTACCCAAAAGGAATTTGTTTTTGTGTGCACGAGGCCTGCTTGTATAAACGTGTAGTTTTTTATATTTATGTTATGATCGCCACCATTGGCCCTTGCGCCTGCTTAGGCCACTGCGCCACCCTTTTCATTAAAGTTCATTGTCTGCGTAATCAAACTCAATTTTCGGATTTGGAAGCATGCTTTGGCTGCCATGTTTCGCCACTTTATACTCGAACACCAGCAGCTGCGACGCCCCCAGATGTTGATAACTTTATTCAAATTGAGAGGACAAGAAAGTAGCCAAAAAAAGAGCCAAGTAGCCGAGAAGATTTTTCTGCCGCCATCGGCCTAAAAAAGTAGCCAAATTGGCGCAAAGTATCCAAACCTGGCAACCCTGTTCCAGAGAAAGCTTTCGCGGCCACCCTTTCCAAACTGGGCTGAAGTTTAGTTGTTCTTCGGTCAATGACTCGGAAGGGTTTCTCTATGTGACAGAAACCTTTGTTGCTCCTATAATTTCTGCTGAAGTATTCCTCTTCGTCTGTTTTCTTCTTATGGCGGTGCGGTAAAGCATATGATGTGTACAACCGCTATCTTGCAGACACTTCTTATGAAAGATGCGGTTTTCCTACCAATTGATCATGAGTAGTGCAACTCATCAGCAACTGCTTGTCTTGGCTCGTTTCAGTCGAGCGACTTCTCTATTGCGTAGTAATGAGTCACTCGATGTCTGACCAGTGGCGCTGAGCCGGTAGAAGTTCCAGCCGCTTCGCAGCCTTCACGCGTCACAAATTGCGCGCTCTGCTATAACGACCGTCGCTTATTAAAGAAAAAGGAAAAGGAACGAAACCGCGTCGCACGCCCACGTCGTGGGGAGATGCACTGCAATCGCTAGCGGGAAAACAAGCCCATTCGCATAAAGCTGCGATTAAAAGGACTTGCACACGATGTAGGTAACCTACGTGATCTTGCTCATAAATTGCTCTTTGAGGTACTACATGTGTACAACTATTCGCTTGCAAGGCGTATATGCATATACCATGCTTCTTGGTGAATCCTGTGCAGTTGCCAAGGCTCGGTAATGTGACGTCATTTATAGGATACATTGCACTTTACAGGTATCATCCTCGCTGGTTCTCCCCCTCCCCCCTTTCTTGCCTTTTCAAGTGGTGATGCAGTACACAGAAAACACATGTTGGATTCGCTTGATGTACTTCATGTACATTTAATCACGCCTTCTCTGGAGAACCCGTAAATCTTCCACCCCAGGTGTGGGACCTGATTCAGGAACGTTCATCCCAGTTATACATCTGGCGGCAGAGTTGTTTATTAAGGCGAACTTTTGAGGCCCGTATGCTTAGATTTAGGTGCACGTTAAAGAACCCCAGGTGGTCAAAATTTCCGGAGCCCTCCACTACGGCGTCCCTCGTAATCATATCGTGGTTTTGGGACTTTAAACCTCAGATTAAGGCGAACTTAAACTATAAATACAGGCGCAAAAAAAAAAAAAAACGCGTTCGCCTGTCTGCGAAAAGAAGCGCCGCAGTGGCTGCCCCTGAGTTTTATTATGCACTCTAAGCCAAAAATGGAGAAAACGAGAGTAACTGCCGGTTTTAGTCCTAAAGACCAACTGTTACTCCCCAAAAAAGACCAACTAGAACAAGATGGCTGACATGGCTCAAGTTGGGGGAGTAAGCGTTTAGGGTTAGGTTGGAAGGGAGCAACAGAAGGACGAACGGCAACAGTTTCTCTCGGCGCGCAACCGCTGCTCTCCTGCAGGACGCACCCTGTATCGGTCGATGCATGGGCCAGGGGCCACATTTTCTTGCGGGCTGGCATAAGGAAACTAGTTTTTGTAAACTGAACAGAGAGATAGACACGCTAATAGGGACATTTGGCTTGTACGTAAACTTTTTAATGCTCCCGTGTTACCGGAACACATGTTTTAGAAAGGTTTTAATTCCCCGTACGTAAACGGATACCTTTACGTTTGAATAAATCATGAAATGTTGATGATAACGGCATTTAAATTATATGTAATTTATATAAGATTGTATAACCACTGCAGAAATATCTCGAGGGGTTTTTAGCGTAGAATACCGGGTTATCCGACAATGGTGTCGCCATCTTGTGACGCTTCGTGCAACCATAGTCGTGGACACGTTTGTTTTCGCCTAGTGTTTTAGAGGAAAAAAAATTATTGAAAAGGTAACTCATTCGTAATAATGCCGCGGCAAGGCATTTACACTAGAAGTGGAACGCACGATGTTTCTGAAATAACAATTTTTTGCTTGCCTGCTTCATCTTGTTCCCGCTAGATGGCGTCACCTATCCAGCCTGTCGGGGTATTTATATCAAGGCTTCTCACGTTTTTACCGCTTCGGTATTTTAATTCTAGGTCACTCTAGTGACTCTAGCCGCTGAAACAAAGTGATCGCAATTACCGCTCGCACTTCGGCTTTTTTTTTTCACTCGGCGGCTGGAGCCTCGGCAAAGCGGGTATCGCGAGTAGCCGCGAACGAATGTGGATTTTCGAGATAGGGCCGTAAACGTAAAGCCAATCCGGAGAGTAGTTCACGTTCCGTAAAGGCCCGCGTATGCGCAAATTCGTTCCGGCAACTCGTAACACGGTAACGTAAAGCTAAAAGCCCACAATACAAGCTAAAATCGCCCATTAAAAGGCATGGTTGCACTAGAACGCCAGCACCTGAAGCTGTTGTCGTCGCAAGTCAAATGGCGTGTTTGCGTATAACATTTGGCATAAATATATAGCCTGAGAGTGTGGCAATAAAATGCGAAGATTCGCGAGACTCCGTGTATACTTCGCGACAAACAAGCGGTTGAGAGAAGTACACAATTGATAGACTTTACATTTGCGGTTTTATGCTGACAACGAGACTGACAGCGAGCTAACGCCGCTGCCTCCCCTACCCCCTCATCTCTACCTTGTCACTGGCTGATTTTGGCGGGAGGACAGTTATCGCAATCGGGTCCGGTAGTTTGAATTTGTGTTTAATCTCAGATCAAACGGACGTTATCAGCTCGGGCGGTGTTGTCTTTTCAAAGGGGAGGCGACTCTTCCGCAAAAAATAATATGATTAATATCGACTCTTCCGCAAAAAATAATATTAATATTGATATTAATAATAACAATGATAATAAAGAAGAAGAAAACACACCTCCGGGCAAAAAAGAAAAAACTGGCCTTTTAGCTAGCGCAAAGGGAGCACGGCAAAGCCTGTGTTTTCGCGAGAGACTCATTGCCTTGACGTTTTCAGATGTATGCATTGTTACCTTCTATTCTCTTTCGAACATCACCAGTGGTTCTGCACGCCTATACTCATTTCACTAACACGTCAGAACGCGCAACGACCCGTCGGTACCTACATAACCCCGTTTCCTTTCAGACGGCGCCGTAGCGTTTGGTGGCGCAGTGGTTAGCGTGCGCGCATGGTGATTAGGTGGTCGCGAGTTCGAATCCTGTGTGTTTGTTGCAAATTTTCTGAAATTTCTTTCTGAACGAGATGTCTGTGTATCATTTGTACATCCAAACAAATATATGTGTAAACCTCAATGTGCTCTAGAAGTCAATTAAAAACGAATTTTTTTTTCGGCCCAAGAAGAAACTAAGGAGTAACGGGAAGGAGCATCCGTTGCTCCCTTGAGGAGCATCAGGAAGGAGTAACAGTTGGTCTTCAAGGAGAGCAACGGTTCCTCCCCTTGCCGTTGCTCCTTTTAGGAGAGTAATGGGAGTGGCAAAGCACTTGCTCCCTCAAAGGAGGAACCCCTATACCCCCGTTGCTCTCTTTTGGCTTAGAGTGTGTACAGAGAAAGAAAAAAGGATATTGCGGTTTTTTGCGCACAGCCTGAAAGAAACAGGTAAGCAGCACACATCGCATGTGAAGAATAAGCGGTCTAGTTGCATACTTACGTCTATTTTCCGTTTTTCCTGACAAGATTCTGCTTCGACGCGCCTTGATTCAAAATTAGTCACTTCCTTGTCAAGGGAACTTCCGGTCTGACGTAACAGAGTGGCCGCGTTTCCTGCGCTCCGGATGCGGTAAGTTTCGATATCGCCATTAAAATTCGATGATTAATATGTCAAGTTACGTTCAACTTTTGTGATTTCTAAAAAAATGGCTATGCCATAAATTGTCACGGACTGCAAATTCCTGATATAAACAACTGCCCTAAAGTTGATAATTAAAAAGTTAATTAATGAGGTTTTGTTAATTATTCACTTGAATGTCATTTTAGCTTTGCCTAAGTATTTCCGCCTCGGAGCAGAGTTCGTGTGCGAAAACTACAGGAGCCTGACATAAACATATCGGGGTTTTGTTCGAGTGGCTGGCTTCAATAACGGCTATTTATATAATCCATGTGACACGTATGGTATACAATAAATAACTTAAAATGCACGAATTTGAGGTGAGTGCTCCTTGCCGCAAAACTGACACGGACCCGACACGGTGGTCTAGTGGTTACGGTGCGCGACTGCTGACCCGAAGGTCGCGGGATCGAGTCCCGGCCGCGGCGGCCGCATTTTCGATGGAGGCAAAAATGCTTGAGGCCCTTGTACTTAGATTTAGGTGCACGTTAAAGAACCACAGGTGGTCGAAATTTCCGGAACCCCCACTGCGGCGTCCCTCATAATTATATCGTGGTTTTGGGACGTTAATTAATCCCGATAATTATTACTACAAACTGAGACGCGCATCGCTTGGTTGTGAACCAGATCTTGCTCTTGTGGAAGAAGGAAGCAAACTATCTGAAGGAACGTAACTGCACGCACGGTAGTTTTTCGGTGACACGCAAATGTCCTTTGGCAACCACTCTGGGCAAAGTCTCTCCAGGTACGCTTGTGCAACTACGTCGTTCTATTGCAACGTATATATTTAGCCTCTTTGTTACTACGTGCGACGTGGAGCCGCACGCTGCTGTCCCATCCGCTGTCTTTTCGGATGGTGGTGGAAAAGACATCCTAAAGTTATGGTGACCTTTGATCAAGAGTTGGTCCGACTGTTTCAGTTTTGTTACACAATGTTCCCTCCTATAGCTATTTCCTTCCTTTACATATACTGGTATACAAAGTTACCGCGAATGAAGAAAAGCTGCCAAAATTCAAAGAGATACGCCTGTGATCAAAAGCGAAAAAAAAAATTAACGGGATGGGGGGGGGGGGGGGGGAGTGTTGTCGTTTGTATCATTGAAACCTGGTATATAGACTGAAATTTGCCACGCCCCTGGCACTGCCTCCATGATCAGCCAACCTTTGACCAAGCGACGATGGGATGACGTCACTAATGACGTCATGTGACGTAATTTTGGTGCCGTTCGTGTTGTGAAAGCCGGACGCCAGATTTTTCGAATCATGGGGCATATAAGGGCAAGAAAAGTTTGTGTTTTGTTGCTAGGCAAAAGACTGTCCAATTAAAATTTGTGATCAGCATG
>NC_051176.1:301362129-301405599 GCF_013339695.2 Rhipicephalus sanguineus
GGTATCTTCGACATTCTGTGAAGTAGTGCTCTATTGTTTCCGCTTGATTACAATAATTACAGTTAGGGGAAGGAACGAAACCAGGCCTGTGTAAATAAAAATTTAGTGACGGTATTCTGCATCGCAGTCTAGTTAACGTTACTTCCAATTGCCTTGTACTACACCATGTGCTATTCCACGGAAACCTTAGGTGCTGAAAATATGTATTGTTTAGGACGGAAGATTTAGTGCGTTCCTCTTGCAGACAAAAATTTCGGAATCGTGCGATCGTGTTATTAGAAGACGGCCTCAGAACATTTATGACCGGTCCTTTAAGGGATGCTGCCGCCAGAGTGTCCGCCGCTTCATTTAATATCAGTCCAGTGTGGCCTGGTACCCAAACCAACCGGACGTGCCGTACGTGATTGGGCATATATGAGTAAAATTCTGTTAGGCAGCTCGATGGCTCTGGCACTGTTAATGCCGTACACACAGACAAGGAATCCGTTAATATAACTGCTGAAGAGATATGTGCTGGTAGTTTCCGCAGAGCAAGAATAATTGCGATTAATTCTGCCTGGAATATTGGTGTGAAGTCGGGCAAACGGAGGGAAAATGACCAATTTAGTGCTGCTGAATAAATTCCCACCCCTGCCTTCTCATCAGTAACAGAAGCATCTGTGGCTATTACTGAATTTATCCGTACGTTTTTAAGGTGGTCTTCCAACAACCCATTTAAATATCTAATGGGCAATAACTTTGCATTTTTTGGAAATATGTCGTCATATTCTATTACTGCAGTGTGTTTGAGTGCGTTTGGGTAGATTATCTCACTAAATGTCACTTGTAATGGCTCCAGGAGCTTTTGCACGAAAATTATTTGAGGGCGATGTAGTCGGGACCATTCACTTTCAAAAAATGTGGACGGCTCTCTAAGAAATACATATTGGGAGCGTCTGTGTTGGGAGGCATATATGTTTAGAAATGTTTGAACTGTTAAAATTCTAAACCTAGTTTGAAGACATGGCAGGTTTGTTTCATGGTAAAGTATATTATTAGCTACAAATTTTGGAAGTCCGAGACATAAACGTAACGCCTCACGTTCTATAGTTAGAAGAGGGCGTAATTTATAAGCAGGTCCCCCACAGAACAAAATGCATCCAAACTCTAATATTGGACGTACATACATGCAATATATCATTAACAATGTTTTTCTACGCATTCCAAAACGAGTGCTGCTGATTCGTCTTAATAATCCAATTGCACGTAAACCTTTAGCTGCAATGTACTCAATGTGCGAGCTCCAATTAAGATTAGGCGTGTATATTATGCCCAAATATTTTAATGAATCGACCTGCGGAATAAAGGCCTGGCCGTACATAAGTGCGATATGCACGGGGAAAGTCAATGGAAAAGCAAGAAGAGCACTTTTGTTAACATTCAGAGACAAATTCAGGTCATTAAGCCATATTTCGATCTCATTCAAATATGACTGTAGAATGTTGTACAGCGAATGTATATCACTGGAGGATGCAAAGAATGCAATATCATCCGCGTATACATACACTTGCACGTCGTTACGCGACGGAATCGAACTTAGTAATATGTTGAATAAAATGGGCGAGAGAACTGACCCTTGAGGAACTCCCATAGTGTAGGCATCTATTATGCACTTCTTCCTCATCTCTGTATTATTGTAATCATCATCGCGCGTTTGCCTTTCATCATCATCGTCTTCGGGTGTGTGCTCTTGATCATCGTGGCCGTGGCGCTTGTTCACTCTCGACGTCGCGACCAAATAAACCTCGTTACGACTGAGACGTCATACGTGGTGGAGTTGACTTTACGATCCCCGGTCCTCTCCTCGCCCCGACTACTCGCTGGAGCTTCGTTCGGGCCGCCGCTTGCACCCACCGTGCCCCAGCATGGCGCAGAACCAGCCAGCCGACGCCCATGTCGCTCCCATTGCCGCTCCCATCCCGGCGCCGCAAGCCTCACCTCTCTACGTCATCAACAACCTCCAGCGTGACCCTCCGATCTTCACCGGTCTCCGCGGAGATGATGTGGAGGACTGGATTGACAATTACGAAAGAGTAAGCGCCACTAATCTGTGAGACGATCCTCACAAGCTCCGTCACGTCTCCCTCTATCTCACGGGTGTTGCGAAGACGTGGTTCTTCAACCATGAGATTGATTTCGCCGACTGGCCAGGCTTCAAGCAGCAGCTTCGCCAAGTTTTCGGGACACCTGCCGTCCGATCCGCTCTCGCGAAGAGGACCCTCGATGCTCGCACACAACATCCCGGCGAGTCATACACATCGTACATCGAGGATGTTCTTGCGCTCTGTCGGCGTGTCAACTCATCGATGACGGAGTCAGACAGACTACGCCACATTCTGAAGGGTATAGGGCCTGTTGCCTTCAATGCCCTCGCTGCTCAGAATCCGTGCAGAATCCGTGCTCAGTGCATAATAGATGCCTACAATATTAACATTACAGCAGTCGCATGCAGCGGCATGCCACAGGTGGTTGGAGAAGCCCTGTTAACTTGTTTATCACGAAAAGACAACACAAGAAAGCATACAAGACCTGGATGGTATGAAAGAAGTTATTATAAATACGCACCAATGATTAGCCCGTCATTGTATTCTGCGGAAGCGTTTTAACTTCAGTTTCGGAGTCTCTACACACACCTGAACTGTCATTATGACGACTAGCAATACTCCTGACGCCCAACAACTACAAATCCAAAGATGCATTAATCCCCAGGGCCCGAATTCACAAAAACCCCTAACACCAGAATTGTTCATAAGAGAGAATAAATTTCCACAATTCCTGACCTTGGCCGTATCATTAGCGAATAATAGTAATTTCTGTGGTTTTACATGCCAAACCACGATATGATTATGAGGCACGCCGTTGTGGAGGGCACTGGAAATTTCGACCAGCTAAGGTTCTTTAACGTGCACTGACATCACACAGTACACGGGACTCGAGCATTTCGCCTCCACCGAAATGAGACCGCCACGGCCGGGGTCGAACTCGCGCCTTCCGGGTCAGCAGCCGAACACCGTAACCTCTGTGGCACCGTATCACTAGCGAAGGCGACCAGACCACTTACGAAGGACGAGTTTTGTGAATTAAGCATCTGGGCCCGTATTTGCAAAAAACGTTTACGCTAAGATTGTTCGTAAGGGGGACATAGCTGCCACTCCAGATACTGGGAATGTCGTTACTGAAGCCGTCTAGCCAATGACGATGAGCACTTACCAACGACAAGCTTTCTGAATTCGGCCCCAGAGGCTGTTTCATCAACAGACACCGGAAGTATCCCACTTGGCGTGAAGTGCTTTTTAACGTGGCCGCAGTCGATGCTACAAGGCTAGATAAACGAGAAAGAACTAACCTACAATAGCAAGGCGACCAATGTGTTTCCTTCCCCTGGTCAGCATGCACGCGTGCGCTCAAACGTGTGTACCTGATCGAAAGCGGAGCCTGAAGCGCGTGCGGGAGTCGCGGTGCTCGACGTGTAGCTTGACACGCACCTCGTTGTCGATGCCCACCACGGGCGGTGGAGGCTCGGCCGAACAGCGCCGGGGCATCAGCTGCATGCGGCTGCCCTGGTTCACAAAGTAGGCCTGCGCCGCCACGCAGGAGTTAGCGCCCACGCGGCTGGTCGAATGCGCAGTCGGCCTATAGGTTCCGCGGCGCTTTTGACCGTGCGGAAAAATAAGCCTTCCTACTCGACAGGTGGCGCGTACATGACGCAGCTTGGCGCAGTGGGAAACCTACAAAAGCACCTGGAGGTCGCTTGTGCTATGCGAGAGGAACTCTTCTGCTTTATTATTTAAAATTTCGACTGTTAACCTTAAGGCAGAAGGTGTCTGGAGAACCCTTCATGCGTTCAGTGTTCGGCAATTGCTTGAAGTAGCATTGCAAGGCCCATTTAATGTGTTTTTTTTTCCTTCAAATTCGAGAAAAGGGAAATGACTGCGAAGGGCAAACAAGCAAGAAAAAAAAAACAATCAAGTCAAAGAAAACAAACTTGTGAATGTTGGGGAACACCACTTTGCACGAAAATCAAAGGAGCATATCCTGACACGCTGGCATCGATATACGCGTTAAGCAAGTACTACAGTTCAAGAAGGGAACTGGTCGGTCACAACAAGGGCAAAACCAAAATGGGCACCTTACTCTTCTCTCTTAGTCCTCGGTGGTTTTCGCGCTATTTGCATGCATCTGTATGCATGTAGTGAGTCGGTACAATTGGAAAAACGGTGAGAAGATTGGGAAGTAGGGCTGATGACACTTGGGAGATCCAGACCGCCTGCCCCTCCCCACATGCCCAATTCCCACTTCTCCGCTGCACCCGCCGTGGCATCATGCCGACTACCTTTTGAATTTTCTGTCAAGAGGACATTGTATAGGTGAAACCTTCGTGTGAACGTTGCGGAAAGCAGTAGCAGCCGTATCACAACAGGCAATGCAATACTCGCTGAATTTTTGGTCACATGACTCAACTGATGAGCCTGCTTCGAAGTAAGCGTGAAGCAATGGCGCATCGTCTGTTGAGAAACATAAATGATGTGAAGCACGTATAATGAAATTAGCATTGGCGTAGGTATGGGGAGAAGGATTCAAACCTCTCTAAGCCTCTCTCTCAAACCTCTTTATTCACACACACACACACACACACACACACACACACACACACACACACACACACACACACACACACACACACACACACACACACACACACACACACACACACACACACACACACACACACACACACACACACACACACACACACACACACACACACACACACACACACACACACACACACACACACACACACACACACACACACACTAATGCGTTAAACTAATGCGTTAGATCATTTGGATGCTATAAAAGAAGCCGCAGTGAAGAATACGTAATGAAATACAACAGTAACAATGCAGTCACAATGATTTTAAGTCGAATACCAATGATCAAATTTTGGAAAATGGGCATCGTGGGGAGAGGAAGCAGAGACTACGCCGTCCTCTAATCACTCGTCTGCGAAAATACTGGTCAGAATGTGCTTGTTCGAGAGGCACCTCCTCCTTCCCAATCACCTCCATGTACACGTGTTATCATTGAAAAAACGATTCACTCAGCGCCGGCTGAACTGATCTTACCTCAATGTACCCGGAGGAGCAATTTTCAGACTCGCTGAATGCGAACTCTCTGAACTCAACACGGGGCAGGTAGTTGCTCTTGACGCGAATTGTCCAGAGACAGGTGAGGCCGCCTTCCGCCTCGGCCAAGTCGGCTGGTGACACGATTGAACCCTCGCTCGCTTCGTACAGGCCACCGCATGCTGTGGAATAGACAAGAGTGCAAGATGCTTTTGTCTCAAAATTTTGTCATATAAATGAATGTTGAATAGTCGTTGAGAACTCGGCTTATGTGTTTATATGTGTGCTTAATGTTTGGATGTTCTTCCAAGGTACGTACTGTACAATTTTTAAGATTTAAATATTTCGCAGCAATTGGCATATTTTCCAAGAAACATGAAAAACAACTCCGCACAGAGCATAGAACATTCTAAGTCGACTCCTCACTCACATGTGGCTCTCATCTGGTAAGCAGCCTCGATGGCGTCTCGGCGCAGAGCATGTAGTCGCAACTGAAGGGTCATGATGCGGCGGGTAGACGTAATCACCACAGGTGAGTCCAGCCGGCACAGGTCGTCCAGAAGCGTGCGACGCTCGCCCTCACCTTCGAAAATCTGAGAGATCATTGAAAAAAAGGAAAAGCTTTTACACACGCGCTAAGATGCTCTATGAGTCACCGAAAGCCCTCGTTCACCGGTTTGCTTCGGAGGCTTCACGAGGTTATTACCGGTGAACAGCAAAAAGACGCACAAGGGTTACGCATAAATGACCGCGGGACAGGCTTCGATCAAGCCCCTATACACGACGACTTAAGGAGCAGGAGGAAAAACGAGAGAATCGCTGGCAAGAGGTACTTCAAAGCCTTCTTTGCACACATCTTCGAGTCCGCGCCCGAAGAAGTGATCCTGTAACCTTTCGAACATGTTAGCATACGGATGTATGCGCTCAACAAATCAATGTGTCCATGAACATTGAGAAATAAAACCTCGGGTGCAGAGTTCTGCAACGAACTTACGGACCACCGGATTAATGGTCCATATTATATACTGAAAATGCCCATTAAAGGTCAAGAATCAAGATGCCACCACCACATCATTCACTGAATCTTATATGAGCACCATTAGTAGTCAGAAACTTCTCAGTATTCCTTTCCTTTGGCACACATGACTGGCAGATTTCGGCGGCTGTACACTGAGGAGAACGCGCGGCGAAGAGCGGGCCAAGTGGTAGTACGTATCTTAAAGAGAGTATAAACAGCGCTCACACGGGACGAAGATAGGGAAGGACGAAGAGGACGGGCGCTTACTGGAAACTGGCTATTAAATGGAAGGAACCAGATATATACGAAGCAATACAAAACAAGCATAAAAGAATGTGAGGTGACCATTCAAGTAGGTGGTGTGATGTAGCGGACTTCCTTATCTAGTAGTTCCAGATACGGAACACTCGTACATATCCTCGCCCCTTTGCCTGATAACCAAAGCGGGCTTGGTGACACCGGTTGCAGACGGATGCTGATCCCGATTCTTTTTGTCCAGATCGCCTGGCGGGCGCATTTCGCCGTGGGATCAACTCATCCCACATTCGAGCGGACCTCAGACGAGCATGCGCCGACTGACTTGGCCATCATACCACCGCCATGGATTCTTCAAGAAACTACGCCCCACGTGGATCAAACGTACCAGCGTATCAGCACGGTGACATCATCGGATAGCGGCCATTTCAAGCATAAATACGGGAGCCCCTTGCAAGATTCTTTCAGTGGGCTTGGTGACACCGGTTGCAGACGGATGCTGATCCCGATTCTTTTTGTCCAGATCGCCTGGCGGGCGCATTTCGCCGTGGGATCAACTCATCCCACATTCGAGCGGACCTCAGACGAGCATGCGCCGACTGACTTGGCCATCATACCACCGCCATGGATTCTTCAAGAAACTACGCCCCACGTGGATCAAACGTACCAGCGTATCAGCACGGTGACATCATCGGATAGCGGCCATTTCAAGCATAAATACGGGAGCCCCTTGCAAGATTCTTTCAGTGGGCTTGGTGACACCGGTTGCAGACGGATGCTGATCCCGATTCTTTTTGTCCAGATCGCCTGGCGGGCGCATTTCGCCGTGGGATCAACTCATCCCACATTCGAGCGGACCTCAGACGAGCATGCGCCGACTGACTTGGCCATCATACCACCGCCATGGATTCTTCAAGAAACTACGCCCCACGTGGATCAAACGTACCAGCGTATCAGCACGGTGACATCATCGGATAGCGGCCATTTCAAGCATAAATACGGGAGCCCCTTGCAAGATTCTTTCAGTGGGCTTGGTGACACCGGTTGCAGACGGATGCTGATCCCGATTCTTTTTGTCCAGGTTGGTGACAAGTATCAAATTTCTTCTATTAGAGATGATTCGGTCACATTGACGGTGTTGCCAAGCCCACAGTGTTTGCTCGGTCTATTGTGTGACTGTCTGCATGTGATTAGGCTACTACTATTAACGTCTGGTGACATAGAGTTGAATCCTGGTCCCTCTTCTGACTCAGAGTCTGAGACACAGTTAAGCAGTCAGTTGCTTCAGAAAATTTTGAAAGAGCAAACAAAGACAAATAAGACTCTGGCTTCACTGACTACTAATTTAAAACAGGTAGAAACAGCAGTCGAAAATATTCAAACCAGGATTACCAATATAGAAAAAGAACTGTGCCGAATTGAAAAGTGTGAGCAAAAGTTGGAGAAAATGGATGAAGCTTGCAGTAGCACGAACCAACTAGTTCTCGAGCTAGCCGAGAAGGTAGATGACCTCGAAAATAGAAGTCGTCGCAATAACGTTGTAGTTTATGGAGTAAAGGAAGATCAAGGGGAGGACTCAAAAGAACTGGAGCGGAAAGTTAACGAAGAAATTTTCAGAAAAATTCTAGGTGTTGAAATAAACTCTATAGAGCGTATACACCGTATAGGACCAAAACACGAACAGCGACATCGTCCTATTATTTTGAGATTTTTCAACTACATAGACAAAACTAAGGTTATGTCAGCCTGCTTCAAATTAAAGGGCACAGAGATAGCCATATCGGAAGATTTTTCAAAAAAAGTTCGGGACATTCGATCAAAGTTATGGCGCTCCGCCGCTAAGGAAAGAAGCAATGGCTCTAAGGTTTCTCTTCGTTTTGATAAACTCAGAGTAGATGGCAAGCTGTACATATGGGATGCAATGCGCAATTGCAGAGTGGCGTTGTCCACTGCGCCTTCTCAACCCGAACAATCCTCTTATCGTTCCACACGTACGAACACACGCAAACGCGATAAAAAATGACGAGAATCCGTCAAGACGCTCCGGCTTGTTTCGCTAAATGCTCGCAGTGTACTGAATAAGTTACAGAGCCTTGAAGATATAATTTTGACTTATCAACCGCATGTCGTAGTGATCACTGAAACCTGGCTGCATTCAGATGTTCAAAATTCAGAAATAGTGCCTCCATCGTACACGCTCATACGTAGAGACAGAGGATCAAGGGGTGGCGGAGTTGCAATCGCAATTAAAAATAACGTTAAATTCACTCGCTTAAATGACATCAGTGATCACGAAAGCATATGGTGCAAGCTAAAGTTTTTTGGTAAAACTATATTACTGGGAGGTGTCTATCGTCCTCCAAATGCCCCTCCGGAATACTTAGATGCATTATATGATTATTTGCTGCAAAATACGAATTCGCGCTCGAACATTCTTGTAACAGGTGACTTCAACCTTCCCGGCATTAACTGGTGCAACCTTTCTCATGACGGCAAAGATGTCAAAAGTGCTGAATCCTTACTACAAACGGCATTTACGTTTTCCTTAACCCAGTTGGTTTCCGATGCTACAAGAATTTCCAGTTCTTCTTTACTTGATCTTGTGTTTGCAAGTGGCTCGCTTCCAGATTGCTCCGTCAGTGTTAGGGATGGCATATCCGATCATCAGTTAATTGTGCTAGAGTGTCCTATTACTAGTTTACGGTCCTATGTTAAACCTTCCGACACATTAGTGAGGGACTATACGCATGCGGATGATGAGGGGGTCATTGGTTACATGGAATCCTTATTCCCTTCCTTTATTGAGTTAAATGATGTTAATGAGCTGTGGTCAAAGTTTAAAGACATTGTCATTCATTGTGAAAACACGTACGTTCCTTTAAAAAAAAGCGTATCAACAGAGAGTACCCGTGGATGGATCGTAACCTTATACATATGAAACGCAAAATAAAACGAGTTCGAAAACGTGGCGATAGGGAGGTACTTCCAAGCCTAGTACGCACTTTTCAGGATAAAGTGCGTGCCGCAAGAGACCAGTTCTTTTCTTGCACCTTGACTTCTTTCATGTCGGAGCAACCAAGAAAATTCTGGCGATATTTATCTAAAGATAAGAGCGGCATCACAGAGATCAGAACGTCTGGCATAAGCATTGACGATCCTTTTACTATTGCAAATGAATTCAACGCGTTCTTCCAATCTGTTTTTACTTTGAAAGCATCGCATGCACACTTACAACCTTACATGCTTCGTACTTCGATGTCCGAAGTAATTTAAGCAAGAACGGCATTTTTAATCTCTTGCGTAATTTAGACATTAAAAAATCACCAGGTCCGGACAACATATCGAATGTTTTTCTCAACAGGTATGCAATCTGGGTAGCAGAGTACTTATATATAATTTACAAAAAGTCGTTAGAATCCTGTGTGATACCTGATGACTGGCGCTCTGCAAGAATAGTTCCGATTCACAAGTCTGGGTCCCCTTTAGAATTAAATAATTACAGACCAGTTTCTTTAACATCCACAGCTTGTAAACTGCTAGAACATATTTTATTTAAAGCGATTATGACACATCTGGAGGATAATAATTTACTTCATGCAAATCAACATGGCTTTAGGGCTGGTTTATCCACTATAACACAGTTGGCTGAGATAACGGATGATTTTCTAAGTGTAGTAAATATGAGGGGTCAAATTGATGCAGTATTTTTGGACTTTTCCAAAGCGTTTGATGTTGTTCCGCATGCTGATTTAGTAACCAAACTGCATTCTATGGGCATTGAACCCAATATCATTCGTTGGATAGCATGTTATTTGTCCTCAAGGAAACAGTATGTTGCGGTCAATGATTGTGTTTCCGATACACTGGATGTACACTCGGGAGTGCCACAAGGCTCGGTACTCGGCCCCTTAATGTTCTTAGTTTATATAAATGACATTTATTTATCTGTTCATTCGCCTGTGAAGATCCGACTGTTTGCCGACGATTGTGTGGTATATGCTAATGTGACTGACCATTCCGACCAAGTTCGACTCAATGATACGTTGCACTCAATTAGCGTATGGTGTGAAACATGGGGATTGAAGCTTAATACTTCGAAGACTGCGTGTATTACATTTAGCAACAAAAAGAACCCTTGGAATTTTCTTATACTATTAATACTGCTTACATTAAAAAAACCAATCAAGTAAAGTATTTAGGTGTTACAATTACAAACAGTTTAACTTGGGAAACACATATAGAAAATGTGTGCAGCAACGCGCTAAAAAAGCTTGCATTTTTGAAACGAAAATTGCGTCGTACGTCATCAACCGTAAAATTAACTGCATACAAGACTCTCGTCAGACCGAAATTAGAATATGCGGATCTGATATGGAGCCCGCATCAAAAGTACTTAATCGGGAAATTAGAAAGAGTGCAAAATCTGGCCTTGAGGTTTATATACATCACATACTCGCGTTTTTCAAGCGTGTCCGTTCTTCGCGACAGGGCAAAATTGAAAAAACTAGCTCATCGCAGAAATGTATCTCGTATGAAATTTTTATATCAGCTGTACCACGGTCACTATAAAATTCCTCGTGAAAGTTACTTAACTGAGCCCCCCATGCGGTCGGGTCGTACAAACCACAACAAAACCGTTAAACAGCCATTTAGTAATCTTAAAATACACCAGCATTCCCTTTTTCCGCATGCAATATCACTATGGAATAAATTACCCGAAGAAGTAGTTAACGCTAATACAACAGAATCGTTTGTTCAGTTTTTAAATAACCTTTCGTTTGACATGTAAAGCTATGTTATGCTGAACAGCTATGTTGGCAGTTGACTCCCACGTTCATTTTTTTATGTATAGAGAATTTACCTCATGTGTTGAATTGTTGTATGTGCATGTTTTATCACTGTTATAATGTTGTGTGTTTGGAATTGCGAAGCATATGTTGATTGTAGTTGGCGTTTGCTTTACCGGTAATTTAGCGACTGTTGTAATCAGTATTGTTGTTATTGTTTATGTTAATGCTGTTCCCACTCCTGCTTGGGCCCGAGTAGGGCCTGCAGTATTTGTAAATAAAAAAAAAAAAAAAAGCCTCGAAGCCCTAGGGCGTCTATCACGATAGCGCTTAAGGGTGACGTCACACAACGAGGGTTACAGCCATGCTTAGCACAATGCTGGGTGAAATTGCTCCCCACACCAGTTTTTGATGAATCAGCATGATATCGCAGCCGCTCACTGATGCAGCGCCCTCTCTGTCCCACATTTGCCTTGCCGCAGGAATATCGTATTTCACAGACAACACATGTCGCGCACGTGGTGAAGCGATTAGTGTGTTTCTTGGAACAAGTGATAGTGCCTCTTCATTTTTCGTCCACAGGGCGGCACGCGACACCCGGCTTCTTGGGCGCGGAAAACACGTGAACACCAGCACGTCCGGCTGCCTTCTTGATTCTATGCGACACCGGGTGAAAATACGTAAGGAAAGGGAGGGAGGTCAACCAGACGCGCGTACAGTTTCCTACTCGACACTGGGGTGAAAGTACTGTCTGGGCACATGTGCGCCTGTCCATTACGCGCCTACAAGCGATCGTATAACACGGTCGATTCTAAAAACCATATCAATGACCACAACATTGCGTATGGGTTCTTTTTCAAGACCACGCCCATTCACCTCTCTCGGTATAAAAATGAAAAGGCAAAGCTCTAAACTGGGCTCAATGTAGAAGAAATTCGCTCCAAAAGAATCCCCTTACGGTCTAACACACCGCTAGTGCACGTATAGTTTCCGCCTCTGTAAAAATTATTTTCCGTAATTGTTCTTTCATGACTTCATTGTTGGTCTCATTTTTTGTTGTATTTGACGCACTCAGTCATTGCCCCTGTGTGAAGCCTCCTTGGTGGCATTTTCTTAGTGCTATAGCACAAAACCACAGAGACAAACACGAAAGCACAAACTCTTCTTCTGTGGTTCTGCGCTGTAAATCCCAATATTACAACAACAAGGCCGACCTTCTGCCCCACTTGAAAATTTTGCCATGAGCTCACCGTTGTGCGTTAATTACGTATAAGATGTCTCGGCTCAAGTCGTGCTACGGTCACAAGCCACGACACCAAAGATATCTAAATGACGTCAGTCTCGTAGTACTTAGGACACCTTTGCTCTCAAAGGAATAAATGAAGGCTCCGAAACTTCTAGCTGGGTCACTGACCGAAATAATTTCTTCAAAATGATTCTTGACTAAAACAACCTTTGCTAAACCAATGACAACAAGACGAAGGCATCTGTGATGATAGCACAACCCATCACTTGAGTGGCCTTCACTCACTCTCAGATATTCGAGGTCGCAGCGCTGCAGGTTCAGCCTGGTGACCGTGAGTTCGACAGTCTGGTCGCTGTTTGCGTACACTGTCCAGCGGCAGGTTGCCGGGAAGGAGGTGTAGACGCCCTCGCGAGGGAACCGCAGCTTGCCGGCAGCCGCGTGGTGTTCCTCGTTGCAGCCGAACACCTTCCAGCTCACGTGCAGCCCGTTCTTGTCAAGCGGCCGGTCGCTCAGAAAGAGCAGCGACACCGAACTGCTGCGTGTGTGCACGGGCTCCGGGATCAGTTTGCCGCACATCCTTGAATGGCTGCGCACCTGACCCTCGTTCTTCTCCAGGACCTGCGCACACCGTGCTGCCAGTTGCTGCCACGACGGTCGACCCCATGAGAGTAATCGCTAGGACCGACGGCAGTCGTCTTAGTACTAAGACCGCGTCAGGAGAGAACAGCGGGCGGGCACGTGATTCGCGATAGCTGATAGGGACAAGGCTTGTTCGCAAACTTTGCTGATTTGCCCCCTGTACATTTCAGAACGAGGGAAAGAAAACTAAGACCGAATACAAGACCTTTTTATTTTTGTTTAATTACTGCACAACATGCTCATTAGCACAAGTGCACCCTGATGACAATGATAATACGCACTGTGACGTGCGCAGAAGTGCCGTGATTCGCAACGCACCAAGTTTTGCTATGGAGTGCTCTTTGCAATTCGCTATCGGGCTCCGTTCATCATCTGGATAGGCTGACGTTCGCTTTTATGAAAAAAAAAATGACGAGAAAGCTTTTCTGACGAGTGCTTTTCACTCGATCGAGTGCCGCTTGTTCCGAGTACGCAAGGAATGTGAAACCCAGTGAGAAGGCACACCTTCATGTACATGTGGCGGCACTTTGGAGGCTCGCCGACGAGGTCGAAGTAGTCGAAGGTGAACTGGTAGCTGTTTCCCCGAGCACTGCGAAAGCACCAGCGCCGTCGGCGAATGAGCATGTTGCGCTTGCTCTTGTCCTCGGGGATCTCGAGCAGGCCTCCGCCAGTGGTGTACGTTCGCACGCACGGTGGAAGGACTGCGATGCAGACGGCACAGAAGCATGAGCATGGCAATTATGCGAACACCACTGATGGCACGTTTGGGGCACTCCAATCGTTCCCCTCTCTCTCCCCCTATACAATGAACATCGGCGCGTTGGGCACACGTGCACTGTTTTTAGTCAACTAGGAAAGTTGCAATGCATTTCAATTAGGGAATTGTCTACATTAAAAACAATGTTTGGTTTACGATGGCTTTTGCCGTGGCAGAGTAGATCGGCTCTACCACTTTTCGCATTCCCAACGCGTGAGGTACAGCTCGTCTGACACGTGCTGAGGTTCACGTGAGCATTCCTTTTTTTTTAAATGCGAATGCATTTCTTAGTCGGGCTATGTCAGGCATCCGGCGTTGTCCGCGCGCCTCTCCGCTCTCACTCCCTCTCCCATAGCAACAGCTGCGGGCGCGCGCGCTTAACCTCGCCCCCTAACAACCGGAGCAGGTGGTGCGGGCGGAGTAGCGGAGAGTGAGTGGAGAGGAGGAGCGCGCTCTGGCGTGTGAGGGCGCTCGCATCGCGGGAGCTCGGCGGAGCTCCCGCGTGTGTGGAGAGAGTGTAGGAGAGAGTAGGTGCAGTGCTTCGCCGCTCCTTCTCTCGCCGTTCGCTCTCTCCCGTCCCTGCGCCACCGCCTCAATGCAGTGCGTTTGAAACGCGTTTGTAACGTTTGTGCTGCCTTGGCACAGCCTGAAAACAGCGCGTTCTAAACGCGTTTGTGCTGCATTGAAGGCGGTGGCAACATCCCTGAGGTGATTACGAACGCACGTAGGAAGCGTTCGTTGAAAGAGGCGCCCAAAAGGAAGACACTTGAGCGCGTCGATGTGTCCAGCTTTACGCCATTAAAATTTCTACGCCATGTACTCTCGGCGCAAGAAATGCATTCGCATTGCCTCACGATTCCCTTCGGGGAGGTGGGGGCATTTTTTTCATGTAGGTGTCGAAATGGGCACTTGATGCATCCTCTTAGGTTTGTTTTTAAATCCTCCAGAGCAACAATAATAATAATATCTGGGGTTTAACGTCCCAAAACCACGATATGATTATGAGAGACGCCGTAGTGGAGGGCTCCGGAAATTTGACCACTCGGGGTTCTTTAACGTGCACCTAAATCTAAGTACACGGGCCTCAGACATTTTCGCCTCCATCGAAAATGCAGCCGCCGCGGCCGGGATTCGATCCCGCGACCTTCGGGTCAGCACCACCGTGGCGGGGCAAATCCTCCAGCGCAGGAGTGGTTATACTGACCATTATTACACCTATATAGCGATGCTCCCACGAAGATTGAATACGAAATAATAAACATACGTTTTGAAATAACGGAGCGGTTCCATTGGTGACCCGCCGTCAGTGGTGGCTGTCATTTGGTGGTGGGTGCGACGGGGCGACTGATTACTAATTAAAAAAATAGTTGAATTAAGATTAATATCTCGAGGGTCAGCGAGCTCACCGCATGGAAAAATTAAAGCCCAAGCCAGCTTTTGCAAATGGATAATGCTATACTCCGTTTCATACATCAGGTGCAACGCTGTGGAAGCTATGCAAAAAGTTCGGCTGGCAAAATGTGTAAATCCGCGTGTCTTTTGCTTGGCCTCCGCGATCAGTTCCTGCAACGCACTGCCAGTGCCAATCGCGGAGGCCACGATACAAAAAAAGAGACGCTAAGCGATCCAGAACAAACTATCGACAGCACTGTAAATAACGGGGTACGTTTATTTCTTGGGCGCAGATCACCTTCCTTATACAGCCTAAGGAGAGGATAAAAAAACACATTACGGGTGGTAAATTCATTCAACTATTTCTTGGTGGGAATGCATCTACTGCAAGAAGTTTCGCTAGCTTCCATAGCGTTGCACCTGATGTATGAAACGGAGTATAGTGTTCGTGGGACAGGGTACGACGGGCGCTGAAAGGGAGTGAAGTCAAAACGCGAACGCTCAAGCGACGCGCGTGGCCGCACCTCTTGAGGAACACGAGGTGACGTTTTGCTTACGTCAGCTACTGGGGAACAATGAGCGCTTGGTAGCACCGCCCACGTCGTGCTACTCCGACATCCTGTCCGACATCCGCAGTGTGGCGCGTCGCAGTGCCAGCTGAGCTTGGTTCTATTATATAAACCTGAGGATGGCAAGTTGATACTAGCTTAATAAAAATGCAAGTCACATTTTATATAATATGTGAATAAAGCAAGCAAATTTGAAAAGCCTATGAAGATTATATGAAGCCAAGGTAACAGTGACTATTTTCCCACTTGTGTGAATGATTTCGCAAGTGCTTACTCGCTGAACGGATTTGACGGCGCTGATTGCCTAAGAGAGCGATTCCACAGATTGATAATCAAGTATAGAAATCAAAAACGGACGAGATGCATAAAAAAAGCCAAAAAACGTGCGCCTGATGGGAACGATATAACTATGTCGTTGCTCACGCTGTTTATACAACGCGCAATCACTCAGGACAAGGAACGCGAGCTTTTCATATTTGTCCTGGCTGTACCTGAGCAGTGTCTGTGCAAGTAATATGGTGAATATCCTTTCCCGGTTTTCAACAATTTCTCTCCTGCATCCTCTCGTCAGAAGTTTGAAAGTAACGTTAGACGTTCATTGAGTTCAACAACACCCGTCCGATGAATAGTGAAGTTACGAATAATATATATATATATATATATATATATATATATATATATATATATATATATATATATATATATATATATATATATATATATAGACATAACCACGAAACCAATTGTAACACGAAAGACTGGGATATGACGTCACCGTGCTGACTAGACTCTATTCAAGCAAATATTTTATCTTTATAGTTATTTCTTTCTTTGGTGTGATGCTTTCTGAACCATTGTAATCGCAACGTGTTAGTTATGTTTAATTCATGTAGTTTAAAACGCCAAACCCATCTTCGGTTATGTCTGCTAATCATTTTTTTTTTCTTTTGCAAGCAGCATGCACCTTTTGTCACGGTATCGTAGCACTCAGTTTCCTGACGCAATATTTTCTTTCTCCATGAGCGCTTATATTGCTTCGTTTCTATACAAGGGACTGTCTACCGTCCTTCATCGCTTTTCTGTTTTGTACCGCAATAGAAAGGGTACCGCATGAAGTGTCCAACCTTGCAGCGGTTTCTCTGGAAAGTGAGTAGAAATTTTTAAAACAGAATTTTTCGATCTGCGTTCGGTCTTTTTCCATTGGCGTGAAACATGTCCACAACACTAGTTAGTGGACGCGATGGCGATTTTAATGCCGGTAAAAATTAAAACCGAAAGCACGTGCGATTTCTGTAGGATTACTTTATTTCCGCTGAACACAATTGTAATTAACGTAACAGTCGTTTTCAGCACGCTAGCGGTTAAATGAAACCTTATTACACGATTACAGAACACTTGTTTTGCTGTAAGCGAAGCACGGCCCCGTCGCCGCTCGTGCTCCCCGTCGACCGACACGTCTGGCTTCGAGAAGCGCAGCTTCCTCCTAGAGAGTACGCAGCCAGGCTATGCACTATAGAGCGGAGGTTGCGCGCGATGTCCCCATCGGTGGGCGTGGCTTAGCTACTGCGCATGCGCGGCTTGGCCAGGTGGTGCGGTATCTGGTCGCTAGACGACGCGATGCTTGCTTCCTCTTTCTTTTTTTGCGCTCTCTCTCTACTTCTTTCTCTCTCTCTCGTCGATGTTCTCTCGGTCTCTCTTTTTCTTTCTGCATTTATTTCTCTCTATTTCTCTTTTTCTCATTCTTTTTGTGCTACTCCTTTCCCTCCTCCTCACCATCACATCTCTCCTCCTCCCGCTCTCTTCCCTTTCCCACCCCCTTGCTATACTATGCTATACCAAGGCTATGCTATGCTCCGCTAGCGTACCTGGATAGCCGAGTTTAGGACGCTCGCCTTCGTATCGAGGGTAGCGGTTTCGAATCCCGCCTCGCGAAGAATTTCTTTCGGCAAGGATTTTTCTTTCTCTTTCTTTATATCTTTCTTTCTGTCTCTCTGTTTGTTTCTCTCTTTCTTTCTCTCTCTCTCTTTCCGTACTCGTCCTCAGGTAGCCGCACAGTGGCACATACCCGTTAAGATGATGATAGTTTTCTGCGATCGACTCGCAAGGAACGATTTACTAAGCAGCTTCGCTGTTAAAAATGCCTTAAACACTAGTATCATAGAGAAATATATTTACGTAAAGAGTGGACACTGCCGTAGCCGAGCTACTACACTGCTGTCGGCGCCACGAGCGGCTGGTGGGACCGATGATGTCTTCTGAGATTCGGGACGATAATCGCCATAAAGAAATAAATGAACAAAACAAGAAATTCTTTTTCCCGATGCTGGGGTTTGAGGCCACGCCCTCATGATCCGAAGGCGAGTGTCTTCACCACGGGGCTACACACCCATGCTTCATGAATGTGAGTACCTGTACACCTAGATCATAGAATGCGTTGTACCCACGGCGCTAAACAAATGTAGAAAGAGAACACTTTCTGTGCAGGCTTTACTGAATTTTGTGGTAGTACATCGAACGGCCCTCTGCGGGACACGATGCAGGGCCGACATGGAAGATTGTACACATCAGCAGAATTTTCCCTTCCCAAAAATTTAATGCCGAATTCTCGTTTCGGTGGTCCTCCTGAGGCGGCTGTTAGAGGTGCCGACGAACGAGTGGATGGATGGATAGATGCTATGAGCGTCCCCTTTAGAGCGGGGCGGCGACATGGGCGCCTCCAGGTTCGACAAAAAGAAGAAAAAAAAAACTTATTTTATAAGTTTGCCTCTTTCCTTGCCTACTTCGATTACCATAGAAAAAAAAAACATGCATTCACAGCCCAGCTCTTTGCCCCTCACGGTAGACTGACCTTATTTTTCCTACTGTTTATTTTTATCCTTTCTCTCTACTTTTCTGCCACCAATACTCTAACCGTCCCTTACTTTATTCTATCGCGGACGTGTTCAGCTTTCCATAGGCACCGGGCGGCCGTCGCAAGTAAGGTCCCTCTACCTTAGTCGTAAGTAAGGCTTAGTCGTAAGGCGCCAGCAGCGCCCCTCCCGAACAGCGCCGCAAACGGCGGCAGAGACAGCACTGGCACGGCCGCTGGATGAAAGAGCAGCGGCCGTGGCACTGGCATGTGAAGCAGACGACGCGGAGTAGGCTCTGTTACGTTGGGGACCGTATTCGAAGAGAAGCGGCGGCGTTTCTTTTTGAACCATCGGAAGCTGCACGCTGTTGCATATAGCCCCCAAGGCAATCAACAGTGTTCATCTGAACAATGCACGTAGCATTCGACTGTCGAACATGTGTTCAGATAACGTGGCCCGTCGCCGGGCTTCTGGGAGAATCCCGCGCAGTCGTTTGCGGTCGTGGGCGCGTTTAATTGTCGCCAAGTCACCTATATAAAAAAAGGATTACACGTTTCCCTCTCACGTCTTTCCACCGAGGAGCGCCGTCGGAACATCAAACGAGTGAGGTTCTTTGTGGGGTGCTGTGCTTTTAGGCGTTTGTTTTCGTTCGGAGGCGGACCAGAAGGGGCACGATGCCTCCTCCCTTTCGGGACTGCAAGTGAGACAGGCCCGATTGGCAACACGTTGTAAAATAAGCATCTTTGCATTTTAACTGCCGGACTCGCTGTTCCTCACTGTTGTCGGGAGGGCCCCTGGCGGGAAGACGAGTCCTAACAGCGCAAATGCACCCACGGCGCTGCCAGTTATTTTGCGTTGCGGTGTTAAAGGCTTGATCAGCTGGCGTACGCGTTTTCGTGCGCCTGCTCTTGTGAAGGGTCGCCGATTGCACGAAGCAGCTCACGTGCGCGACATCACGGAATATAAAGGCGGCAGCGAACGCAAACTGCGTTGCAAGTGCGTCCCGCAGACCAAACTTAACGCAATAAGCTACGACGTGGAGCTAGATGTAAGTAGCACCTTTTCTATTTTGCCAATACTTCGTTATTCTCTCTACGCGTTAACATTATCTCCTAACATTTAAAAAAGGGAGAGCGTGCGTCTCCCATTCGATTTTCGCCTTTTTTTTTACGCTATGCTTCGCCGATTGCACACGTTCCTCAGGTGTACTTGCACACTCCTGTTACCGCTTTGTTTTCTTTTCGACGCTTCGCTGTTCCTAATATTTTAACAGCTATGGTAATCTTCAGTCTGTATTTTTCACGTAGCCTGACGCAACCAAGGCCATCGTTGGCGGCCGGTGTAAGAGCAAGGCCGGCTTCGACGGCGATTGCACACAGGAACCGATGGAACTGGATGTACTCCACAGCTTTGTCCATGTTTGCATAGCTGTTTGTGCAGCCTACAGCGGAACATGTCTGCTCGGACTTGGTTCCCCGAGGCATTTCGGTAAGGGTGTGCGAATATTCCAAAATTTCGAATGGCGCATACGTTTCAAATATTTTTCGAATAATCAGCCAGGACGAAAAATGCCCGAAGGAACGAGACGTTGGAACAGCGATGGGTAACTTTTCTTGTTTTCATCATCGAGTTACCCAGATGCATGCAGCCCGTGTACTTACGGGACTATCGACGCTATATTCATCACAAGATGAAGGCGCTTTTGCTGTGTCACCGATGTGACAGTGTCATCAATCCACTACATGACATGACATGTATGGCGTTCGTGATAATGTTAACTCATGAAACTTGCTTAATACTTATGAATCAGTTTTATTTAAAAGCTGTTGACAAACTACCACCTTGAAAACTGTAGCTCACTGCTATATTTCAGCCAGCAGTTACAAAATATTTCGATGGCTCTATAGTTCCTGCTGTATACGCCCTTGCCTCCGTTGAAATAATTGCAATATTTTTTCTCGGTTAAAAGTAATCGTAATGTTCCTTTGTTAAAGCTTGTGTATATTTGTTTCAAATAAAATGTGGGAATTCTTGGGCTGTTTTAAAAATTGTTTACCTTACCAGTCTAGAGCTGCTTTGAAAATGGTTGTCTTACTATTCGAAAAATATTCTAACAGTATTCGATTCGGGGTCATCACTATTCGATTCGTATTCGATTCCGTTCGAAAATTCGCTATTCGCACACCCCTACATATCGGCAGCGCAGGACACAAGCGACGGGAGCACAGTGAACATCCAGCCCCGCGTCGCCGCAGCAAGCACCTGCCCCTTTCCGGCACCCACATCGCATTAGTTCGGTGCTTCCACCGATAGAGGCGCCACCAGTCCACACTCGCCCCGCGCCCGGTGTGGACATCTATCTCCACATTCAATCAGAACGTGCTCCGTCGTTTCCTTAGGTTCCTCACAGCATGTACATTTTTCTTCCTTATTGAACCTCGTTTTATAACCACACGTTTTAAGGCAACCAGACCTCGCTTCAAACAGTAAAGCGCTTCCCCTTGAATTATCATAAAATTCCTCTCCCCTTATTTTGTTTTTGCCCTTTCGGTAGTTACTCGGAGCCCGTTTTTTTTTTTTTTCCGTCTCTGCTATCCAATAAACCCTCTCCGCCTCTCTGACTTTTCGCTTAACGCTCTTTGTTGCCATATGGCTTACACTGCCAGCCGTATACTTGCTGGTGAGTCTCCTAGTTCTTTTTCTTCACTTTGTGTCAACGCTCTTCCTATACAAATGCCGGAACAGCTTCTCTGCCCATCTACTCTCTTTCATATTCCTTAGCTATTCTTCGAACCTCATTTTCTCTGAGCATCCCTCACTTCAAAACTTTTTCATCCCGTATCACCCTTTACAGCCACATTTGTCGTCTTCTCGTGAGCGCCCAACGCGAGGCGTCCCACAGTCCTTTGATTCACATCCAGTCCTGATTGCCCCTCTGACTTCATGCACACCGCCGAGTTTCCAAATGTAAGCGCCAGAACCATTACACCTTCCTCGTATCTATTGTATGCCCATAACGTTCTGTGCTTCATTATTGCAGCATTCCTCTTTCCCTTTGCTGCCGAGGCTTTTTCACGTACTTCCACGTATCTATCACGCTCATATACACATAATTGCTTCCCTATTTATGTTCATGTTTAGATTCATCTTTACCTTGCGATGCTCATGATTGTAATTCCCACCCTGCTATAATCCACCATGTGGGATTGCAGTATCTATAAGCAAATGTAAATAAATACTCCGAGGTACTTGTATTCGCTTACACTCGGTATTTCTTGACCCTGTATTGACACCGCTTGATCATTGGGATCATTGAATACCATCAAGCCACATTTGGTTACACTAAATCCTAGTCCTACAGCTTCACCTTCCCTTCTGCATATATCTGCCAGCCGCTGTATGTCATCTCGGCTGTCCGCAAATAAGACAATACCTTCAGCATAAGATAAGCCTGGAAGCTTCTGCTCAATCACCACGCCGGCCTGTTTGTGTGACAGATTAAAACCAATGTTGCTACCTCCTAGCGCTTTTTCCATCCTCACCATGCACAGCATGAATAACAGCGGGGACAAACGACATCCCTGGCTCAGCCCCTTGCTAAATTCAACGCTGTCCTTGCTACTTATTCCTTCCCATTCTACGTAAACTGTATTTTCTCGATATATCTCCCTCAAAATCTGTATACAGTCTTCGCCTATGTCCACTTCTTTCAATATATCCCATAAAATTTCCTGATTAATGTTGTCATACGCCCCAGGGATGTCTAGAAAAGCCACGTACAAGGGCCTGTTTTTAATTATAGGTATTTCTATACACTGAGTAAAAACAAATAAGTTATCGTCTAACCGCCTGCCGATTGGAAATCCATTCTGCGGAATTCTGCTAAAATATCGCTCTGTTCTGCCCGCGCTTCTATTTTCTAGTGGAAGCGGCCATGGCTACGCCACCTGGCGGATGTTCGGAGCCTTGCTTGCACGGCCGCGATACGGCTCGAGCGGCCACTCTTTACTGTAGTATATTTCTCTATGCTAGTATTTTTGTAGACCCTTTGAATTGTTAACAAATTTAAACTGTTAATTGATAGTGCGTGATGATAAGCTCCAGTATGAAATAATGTTCACAGGACGGCCACCAACTATAAACTAATTCTATTCGTTGTTGAGCAGGAGCATCAACACCACCGAGACATGCGTACCAACGTCATCAAGAAACAATCACCCACGCTTTTCTGAAGCATGTGTCAGTTTCATTTGTGAATTTGCAGAAATATAAAAAAAATAGAGGAAATGTTTTATTTCCCATCAGCACATCTCCCTGAAGCGGCAAAATGTTTTCGCTTCCTTTCTTAGCTGTACTGATCTAACAGAGAAAGAGACTTCCAGCCACGCACGGAAGGCTTTAACCAAAATCGTGAAACATGTGGTACGGAGACGCATAATGTTCTACGTGTGTTACTTGTGGAATTGTCTTTCGTGAATAGTGTGGGAAGGGCTAGCCCTTGAACACATTATAAAAAATGGATAAAAGTGCACTCACGTTACTCACCGAACCTGTATGATATGTTGAAACCTGTTCCAGACATACTTGCATCCGTTTTGAGAACGACTGTGACGAAGTTTGTGTCCAGGAGAATTGGCTCGACCGCTCCTTTCCCGCAGAAGGTTTTCTTCCAGTTTCCAAAGGAATACTGCTCGGCAGGAGGCAGGAATCAGGAATGGAAACGAAAATAAGAAAAAGAAAGGACTCAGTTGTTTCACGTATAGTTTTTGCTAATATTGGATATCGTACGTGCCGCTGACACATCTAACTCTTCGGTGGCACCATTAGCCTGTTTCTGGAACAGGCGAGTTTTTTAGCTGCCCATCGAAAAACCAGGTCATAATTACTAGCGAAAAAGGAGACGGGGACGAGGAGGAGAAACACGAGACCACGCTTCTCGATACCAACTAGCCCAACTTTCCGCCTTAACATCGAGAAACTATTTCTGCAGGGCCATCGTGCCTAACGCAGATTACAAAGCTCCTGAAACACGTTTTGAAGTAATGATGACTTTACCTATGTATCGGAGTTTATTGCTTTACGAACCCATCGCCGCAAAAAAAAAAATCGAGTCTATCAAATGCAAGCGGAGTTACAAACGTTTGTAGCTGCTCTTATTTCGTCCCGACGAGCGAGCTACACAGGGAGGGTTGACAAGGGGGAAAGAAGTCACGTGAGTCATGAGCGCGCGTCATGACACGCGATCGCGCTCTCCCGTTGTCATTCCCGTGCGCGCTAGTGTTGCTACTGTGTAACTTTAACCCACTATAAAGCGGGGCACCCTGCACCCCGTGGCAAGAAGGACATCTTATCCCAACGCATCTCTTGGCTTATGTCAGCTATCGGCCAATAGCAGCCGTCTGTTGTGTTGCGTGACGGCCCTCCGAAGAGAGTGTACGTGCCTCTGTGTGCGGGCCTCCGCTGTCCTATGTTATAGCAGCCACTGACACTCTTTCAGTCCAGAATAAAATATGAAGACTTGATCAGCCGTGGTCGAATATACAGAGACTTGCCCTGATGAAGATTTGTCGGAAAACTGGCTTCATAGATGTCACTTGTTCTACCGCTGTCGTATTTCCTATTTTGCTAGTTGGTGTAAAATAGCCATAGAATGAGGGGTGCCAAATGAGGACAAACACAGGCGATGGAGATTAGCGCCACTAACTATTGCTTTACTACGGCGTCCAGGTTTCGGCTATATATCCACAAGGAACCAGGAGACACGCGCGCAGGGGCGGCGCCAGCGGGTGGCATGGGGGGCGGGGGGGGGGCTGGAGGACCCTCAAAATTTTCGCCTGCCCCCCCCCCCCTTGCCCCCCCCCGAAGGGCAAACATAGTCAAAACACAACGCATAAGTTCCCCGCCTCCCTGCCCCCCTGAAGGAACTCAGTTGTCGCGGGTGCCCCCCCCCCCCAGTAAAAAAATCCTGGCGCCGCCCCTGCATGTGCGCAACAATTTAATTAGTGCATTTTATTTGCGTGATTAATTACTTGCGTAATTGCGGAAATTCGGACGGCTAATTTTGCAGTGCATTCCACAACATCAAGCTTAAACATTTTGATTCCGCGACACCACGTCTTATTACTTTTTCTGCACTTCAAGTTTGTGGCGCAAAAGGGTGGAGAGGAAAGATGCGAAGCGAGCGACGGGCGCTCACTCACTTCGCGTCTAAAATCGATTACTAACTATCATGCAAACAATTATGTATTTAGACAATTAATTTTAACTAATGAACTGAGCGTTGACAACAAAAATTACCAGCCTGCGCGACGCTTCCTCTGACAAAATGCTGTTGGTGGCATCTTCGCACTTTTTTTAATTAGTTAGCTTGGTCTGAGTTAGCTGAGATCCGAGGCACATGTATATGTTCCATTACTTTGTCCAGTTTCGCCTACTGGCAGAACTACTCGCACGCTTCAAGTTCGAAATTAATTAAAATGCTGTGAAAGACACGATGAGAAGGCAATAAAATGTATTCAAAAGAAAGATCAGGTACCCTCAAGTAATCGTAGGGGCAATCTGCCCGGCTGGCATCGTCCTCGATGTCGATAGTGTGCTTCTCGATGAGGATGGCGAACTCTTTTGGTGCGAATATGTACCAGCGGCACACAGCAGAGTCGTCGTAGTGATCCGGGTAGTTTGGCGACTGGAAATGGCCACGGAACTGCGTCAAGAAGCCTCCACACGCTGCGCACCAAAACGCGTTGCGAAGCGCCTTATAACCGTTGCTCTATACAGGACGAACGCATGCCCAAAAATATCGACAGTTGGCCGACTTCGCACGCATTTCTGTTTTTTTTTTTTACAAAGGGCAAAAAAAAAATATGGCTGATCCCTCTGTCATAGGAATCGGGATAACACGAAAGTGAAACGTGTCGTCACAGAAGTAGTTCATTGTTTATAGTGCATTGGTATATGCTGAGAGCTTGTACAATGTCTACTGTCGTTTGGCAGATATAGCACAACTTTATGTGAACGCACTCACATTGACGCCTATTGGCACATCTCGGTACCGACTACTAACGCTCATGATCATTATTGTTACTTGCAGTAGCTGGAGTTCTTTACATATGCGTGAACAGCGCATACGGTGAATGCCGAGCAAATATTGCATCAACAAGCACATAAACAATGATATTCGATATGCACTCCTTCAAAGCGTCGCGGAACGCGAAGAGAAACGCTACACGCGTCGTGTCTTCACTCTAGCCTGGCCGTTTTCTCACAAGGCGAGCGCGGAACGCGGGGCGACAGCCAGGAGAGCATCGGAGAGTTATTTTTCGATATGGATGGATGCTATGAGCGAGGCTTGGTCTAAAGCCACCGTTTCGCGGTGTGTTAAAGTGCCCCTCACCAGGTTTGACAATTTTGAGCTGACGAGCGCAATGCATACACTGGGCGTTCACGATCACGTCTGGCAAAATTTGCAACGCTACGCGCCGCGGAAATGGGTCAAATTTCAAACTGAACGCTGCTTGCCCTTCTCGCGGGCGCGCGAACAGAGAATGAGGGGATGAAGTACACGATGAAATGGCCCTACGTAGACGGTAGTGCTGTGACGTCGGTCCTCTACGTAGACGACTGAGCTGTGACGTCGTGAACAGTAGCACGTGACACTGCGCTATTTATTTGACACGACGTGTAGTTTGTGTAATTTGTTGCTTGAATAGATGAATAAAACTTGAGAGAAATAATAAAACACACAAAAGGAATGTGTGCGTTTTCTTTTTTAATTTTTACTGCGAATCGCAGTGAGATGAGAGACTAATCTACCCCCGTTTCGCATGCGCTCGTGTTCTCGCGCTTTGCGCATCGTGCAGACGGCACGGCACCCCTTACAACGAAACTAATTTTCTACCGCGTTCCATCGCTCATTGGCTCATTTATCCTCCCGCGTCTAACTAGATGTTCATGCGGCACACCGCAAGTCTCGCGTCCATACGAATGCCGCAGCTTTCGGGCTCAGTAATAGGTTGAAAGCCAATTGATCGGCGAGTGCGCATGCGGCATAACTTGCAGAGATGAAGCGCAAAGAACACCGCCACAACTACACCACAACACCGCTCGCGTCTCGGGGGCTCGGGCTGGTTCGGACACGTCATGCGCTCGTGACATTGTGTGCGCATGACGTGTTCATGCGTATGCGTCATGTGATCCTCCCGCTCGCGTGCCAAAGAGGGCAGGGAAGGGATTTGGCTTGCGAAGGCTACACGGGGCGAGCGGCAAGGGTTTCAAGCTCGCTTCCTCGCATCATGGTTTCGCGCCGCCACAAAACCTTGGTTTGCTCAGCTTCTAATGAACCGATTAGAAAAATTCTTGTGGCATAATGCTCTTTATTGGGCGTGCAACAACTTTCAGTGTCATAACTAAAATTCGCTATGTCACCTGGTGAGGGGCCCTTTAAAGCGTTGACGGAATTACACTTCTATTAGAAACGCGCCGAATGGGACGGTCGTAGCAACGGCGGGTTTTTTTTTTTTTTTTTCGAGCCTGGTGGCACACATGTCAACGCCCCGTTATAAAGGGGACGCTCATAGTATCCATCCATCCATCCATCCATCCATCCATCCATCCATCCATCCATCCATCCATCCATCCATCCATCCATCCATCCATCCATCCATCCCTCCATCCAAGAGCACTGTGAGAGGAAAGTGTGAAAGATAAAAGGTGCGTTCATGTAGCTTCTGCTATGTTCGGCGCTAGCTCAGTGGGCTAAACGCCCGCCAGCCACCGTCGCGGACTGAGAGGTTGTGGGTTGGACGCCTGTCAATGGAACTTTTTGTTATAGTTTTTTTTTCTTTGCCATTTGATGGCGTTCAATTTGCTGACGTACTTTCGTGACGGAAATACGCCATGAAAGTCTTGGTGGACCCCAGCATGAAACACTTTCGTGTTAAAAAAGCACACGTTGATCCCCTGCTTGTTATTGTTTCTCTTTTTTTTGCTATACTTGTAATGTCGACACTTACGCACGCACGCACGCACGCACGCACGCACGCACGCACGCACGCACGCACGCACACACACACACACACACACACACACACACACACACACACACACACACACACACACACACACACACACACACACACACACACAGCAGTGGCATACAACAACGCGGTGTTCCTTGTGTCAACGTGCCATTTCTCTTCACAGCAGTGAAACGAGGGGCCTACTGACAAATGTAGTGGGAGACGCCCGCTACGCGCTAAGCACGTCCTGCAGGACATAAATAAAGCTTTTCCAGTCCAGTCCCGCTTGCTGAAGAGGTGCTCGAGATGATCATAACTGTTGCGTAATTGAGATATAGTATGCGCATGCTTTGCTTCTTGTTTCGTTGTCTGCGCAGATTCATGATTTTTATAAATTGGAGTTGATTTGCAGTACACTTTGGTCGTTAGTGAGCGCCATGTCTGTCGCCTGCACTTCGTCCTGTCTAAAGCAATAGCTGTTTCTTTCCCTTCCCTAGAGCCCTCTTAATATAAGCGTTTCAGTGACATCCTCTTTATGATTTGGCGAAATGGCGATATCAGTGTTCATTAAGAACTTCATTAAGTTGATGCCCGTTCATCCATAATTGCTTTCGCTCATCATTACTCGTTGACAGGGCGGCTGTGGAAATGCCGCCCAGCGCCCCGCTTCACCCCCCACCGCTCATTCTGATCCCTTTGAAATGCGCGCCTGAGGAAATAAGCAAAACATGCTTCATCTCTCCGTCATAGGAATTGATATAACACGAAAGTGAACCGCCTCTTCGCAGGAGTATGTTTATTGTACATTGAGGTACAGTAGCGCACCCAGGAATTCTCTCAGGGGGGGGGGGGTTGAAATTCTGAGAGAGAGAGAGAGAGACATAACTTTATTTTGTCCTTGCTGGGGTCAAGGGAGGCGGGGGCCGGGAGACTAGCCCTACCGGAGCCCCCCTTCCTCAGGCGGCGGCCAGACCTTGGGTCTTGGCGGCGTCTTCGGCCAGCCGGACTGCCCAGAGTTGGTCATCCGGGCACGCGCTGAGCAGCATAGCCTCCCACTGCTCGGGCGTGGTAATCTTAAGTGTAGGGTTCTTGCTGTGTTTGGTGGTGTGTGTCGCTGCGGGACATGCCCAGATAATGTGGTCGAGGTTGGCGCGAGCCATCCCGCAAGCTTTGCACTGTGGTGTGTAAACGTCCGGGTATATGCGACTGTACAGCGCGGGTGTAGGGAATGTTCGCGTCTGTAATAATCGCCATGTTGTCGACTGTTGCTTATTTAGCGACTTGTCAGGGGGTGGGTACTTCAATCTTGCCCTACGGTAATGCATGACAATTTCACCATACGCGACCATTCTTTCTTTCGCGTGGCCGCACCAGGATTCGATTTCTTCGTCCTCAGCCTGCTCGGCTCGTCGGGAGGGTAGCTGCTCTGATGACGGGTGACGCGCCCGGTGGACGATTTCTCGGGCAGCGTCGTGAGCGGCTTCGTTCCCGGCAAGGCCCGAATGGCCCGGAGCCCAGATTAAATGAACTTGGCGGCGACGAGATGGGGATGTGCTTGCAAGTATGCGGTTCGCTTGCGGTGAAATGAGGCCCTTGGTGAAGTTGCGGATAGCTGTCTTGCTGTCACTAACAATGCAAGAGGCGGTAGTCGTCGCGTAGGCTAAAGCGATGGCAGCTTCTTCGCCCTCTTCGGGTTGTGTGGTGAGTAGGGAGCTGGTGGTGGTAGTTACATGATTCTGTCCCGTGACGACAGCGAGCGCCATGGCCGGTTGTTGCGGGTACTCTGCTGCGTCGACGTAAGCTACATGCGCGGCCCCCTTGTAACTCTTGCTGAGATGTTTAGCACGGTCGGCGCGCCGTTCTGCGTTGTAGACGGGGTGCATATTGCGAGGGAAGGGGGGAATCAGGAACGTTTCTCGGATGTCCTTGGACAATGGGACCTTGGGTCCGGTCTGCGTAACGTATTCAATGTCAAGGGTACGGAGGATGTGCCGCCCGGTCTGTGTTTGCGAGAGCCGCTCGTAGTGTGAAATGCGCTGAGCCTCAATTAACTCCTCAATTGTGTTATGTAGGCCTAATTCCATGAGCTTTTGATTCTCCGTAGATTGAGGGACGTGCAGGGCTTGCTTGTATGCTTTCTTGATAATTATGTTAATCTTGTGTTTCTCGGCGTTGGAGAGGCATAGGAAGGGCGCGACGTACACGATGCGGCTGATAATAAAGGCTTGCACCAACCGTAAAAGGTTGTCCTCTTTCATTCCCATGTGCTTGTTGGCGATGCGGGCGATGAGCCTTCCTATTTGAGTAGCGTGGGTCTTGAGGCATTCGATAGTCTCTGTGTTCTTACGGTTCTGTTGTATGCGGAGCCCCAAGACTCGCAGGCTAGGCACGCACGGTATGGGATGTCCTGTGACTTCGAGCATGATGGGATGCGTGCTCTCCTGACTCGTTCGACGATGCGTTGCGGGGCGTATGATTAGTAATTCGGACTTGCTCGACGAACATGAAAGTCCTCGTGGCTCGACATACTCGACCACCGCGTTGATTGCTTCTTGCAGGGTCTCTTCAATTTCGCCATCACTGCCTCCAGCAGTCCAGAGGGTAATATCGTCCGCGTATAGGCAGTGATTTAGGCGTGGGATAGCAGACAGCTGTGTTGGAAGCCCCATGAGGGCGATGTTGAAAAGCATGGGAGAGAGCACGGACCCTTGTGGTGTGCCCTTGCTTCCCAGCTTGATAACCTCCGACTGGAGTCCCCCTATTGTTAATGTGGCAGTGCGGTTGGAGAGGAAATCTTTAATGTAGCTATAGGTCTTTGCACCAACGTTTAGTTCTGAGAGTGCCTCGAGAATTGCACGGTGTGTGACGTTATCAAATGCTTTAGTAAGGTCTAGGCCAAGTACAGCCCTTGTGTCCAGTTTAGGTCCCTGTCGGGTGTCGAGTACTTGATGCTGAAGTTGAAGCATGACATCCTGCGTGGACAGCCGTGGGCGGAAGCCTATCATGGTGTGTGGAAACTTGTCTTCCTTATCCATGTATTCAGTAAGCCGAGTGAGAATGACATGCTCCATGACTTTTCCCACGCATGAAGTGAGAGATATGGGGCGGAGGTTGTCGAAATGTAAAGGTTTGCCTGGTTTGGGGATGAAGACTATTTGGCGTGTTTCCACGGCGCAGGCAAGGAGCCCGACTCCCAGACGATGTTGATATGTTGCAACAGAGTCGCTAGGGAGTCGTCATCCGCATTTTGTAGGATCCGATTGGTGATGCGATCGTCCCCCGGCGCTGAGTTGGGGCGCAGATTTCGTACCGTTGCCTGCACTTCCGCCAGGGTGATAGGTGCGTCCAGGGAGGCGTTATCCTGACCTGTGTAGGGCATCTGCGGTTGCGTCACCTGGTCACCAAGGTACTTGTCGACAAGGTTACTCAGGAGCTGCTTGTCGGCGGCCTGCGTTTGATGTAGGAGTTTCTGTATATTGCGTTGTTGAGTAGTTTTGCTGGTTCGCGCGTCTAACAGGTGCCGCAGAATGTTCCAGGTCTTGGGGATATTGGGTTGCCGCTGCATGCCGTTGCATACGGCATGCCATTGTTGATTGGTTAGCTGCAGCGCGTACTTCTCAATGTCCGTGTTAAGAATCCCGATTCGTTTGCGGAGCGTGCGATTCAGTTTTTGGGTCTTGTAACGTTTCCTAAGCCCCGCTAGAGCCTCCAACATGTGTAGTAATTTACTGTCAAGCTGCTGGGCGCCTGCTTCTTCCAACACCCATTTAGTCGCCGCCTCCGCATCAGCAAGAAGGTCGCTGGTCCAAGTCTCGAGGTCGGGTGCACACCCTTCTGGGGAGGTACGTGCTGCCCTGCAGGCCCGGAAAGCATCCCAGTCCGTGATACTGAGCGTTCGCCCTACCCGTTTTCGTGGACCGGCTGCGATGAGCGTTTGCAGAACACAGTGATCACTACCGAAGGTTTGACCGGTATTGTGCCATTCTGTGAAGGAGGCTCGCTTGATCATCGTGAGATCCGGTGTGGTGTCCCTGTTGACGCTGTTACCAATGCGCGTGGGATAGGTAGGGTCCGTGACCACCGTATATTGTAATTGTTGGATATCTTCCCACAATTGGCGGCCTTCTTTCTGTCGTAGGAGTAGCCCCATGCTAACGCTGGGGCGTTAAAGTCACCCACGACCACAAGAGGGAAGCCTTGCGCTGCCTTGTCCGCTGCGGCAAGGAGTCTATGAATCTATGTTGGTGTTGGGACTACTGTATACATTTAATATAAAGAGTCTGCTGCGCTCTTTCCGGGAATGTGGAATTATTTCGATGAAAAACGTTGTGGGGGTCCGTCCGAGAGCAAGTCATGTTGTAGTACTCCGATGTTGCGGCTCACTAGCGTGACTACTAACACCCTCGATCAGTGTTTGATTGTTGCTTGTAGGCCGCATATCCTGTTAGTTTTGCCTCGGTCATGGGCTCTTGAAGTGCAATGACGTCTGGTGGTTTCTCCGATGTGAGAGTGCGTAAGCTTTGCTGAAGTATTCCGCGTTTCCTTGAAAAGCCTCGGCAGTTCCACTGCCAGATACAGTAACCTGTTAGAACTAGTGCTGGGAGGCGGAGACATCGTCAGGGCGGGGGTGTGCTTTCTTTGCAAAAGTTCCCTTGAACCTAACGGAATGTTCCTCTACCTCTGTCATGCGGCGCTCTAGTTTCTGATAGACATAAGCACCTTATGCGCTAATCTGAATGTTGCTTATCTGTTCGTCTTTTTAAGGTTTGGGTCATTGTGGCAACTGCAGTTTCTATCGCCTTGGCGATGGCGCCTTGCAGGCATTCCTCTACCGTAGTTCTAATAATATCTGCATTTGTTTCCGGAGCGGATGTATCCATGTCGGTGTCTGGTGCAGTTGCCTTACGTTTGGGTGGGTTGGTGGTAGCATCTTTTCTACTGACCACCCCGACCGATCGCTCTGCCTCAGGCTTGGGAGGATGCTGCATTTGAAGCTTTTGCTTAAGGAGCGTATTCTCTGCGCGAAGTTCTTGAAGCTCTTGTCGAAGTGCACTGAGCTCTTTCATGACCATGTGAAGAGCCTGTCCGTCCGCATTACTGTGTGTCTGTGTAGGCATTGGTGCTGTGGGTTTGTGTGGTTGCGATGTCATGGGTGATTGTGGGTTCGCGCGGGAGGCCATGGCTGCCCAGCTTACCTCCAATGGATGACCGGCTTTGATGGGCTGCCTGGGGGCCGTCTCGTTACAGTTGCTCCCAGGTTGTGAGGTCCCTCGGGCTTTGCTTCCTGATCTGACTCGAACGGTTCGAGATCGGCTCTGGAACGGTCTCCTAGGTGTAGGGTGAGGATCATCTTTGGTGTTGCTGTTGCGAAGGTGTTGCGGCATATTGAAAGTACGTCGTTGAGCCTGCTCTCTGCGCCTTTGTAGAAGTAATCGTGGGGTGAGGTAGCGTCTTTGTGCAGATCTTGTCCCTGTGAGTGACCAAGTCCACAGAGAGCGCAGCACAGCTGGCACGTGTGGTCAGGGTGGGGGTCTTCCTTGTAGCAGGTAGCGCACCTGTTGGTGGTGGTGATGGGAAGACATCCACTCGGTGACCAACCAACCACAGGCGGTGCAAAATTCAGCTTTCTTTTTGTGCAAGTAGCATTTGTATTCAGCTCCTCGATATAGACTGGTATGGGACTTGATGACCCATCAAAGACGATGAGCACCGAGTTCGTGCTGCCCATACGGCGGGCCTGGCTAAGCGTGGATTTCGCTGTTGACTAGGCTGCTCGTGATGACTTCAGCGGTGTCGTACGAAGGGACGTTGTGTATGACCTCCTTAGCGGTATCATCAGGCGATGTAGCGGTATGCTGCAGCTGAAAACTTGTGTTCGCCAATCTGTAAGTGTGTGATCTTGCAGTACCTTTCCGCGTTTTCCATCGAGGGGGTGCTGACCAGAACAATGTGGAAGCCGGGTTTGTCCTGTACGTATCTGCATCAGTTTGCTCGGGAGTGAGGCCAGTGACGGCAAGGATAGCGTCTCTTATTTGCGCCTCGCCCACCATGGCAGTATTGAAGCCGTCTCGGAAGGCGCATTACGACTTTGATATCGTCTTCTGGTAGTTCGGAGGTCTTGGGGCTCGCGGGCGCATGCAGGGGTGCGGAAGACCCGATTTCTTCAGCATGGATGTGGCTTGGTCGCATGTGTTGGCTGTTGCTGGCGTTGTTTGTATTTATGACTCACAAGCCATCCGGATTCCACGGTGCATTCTTCAGGAGAGATGCTGGTTCCCTCCACTTCGACGATTTTCCATAGTGCTAAGCGTAGTGATGACGCTGATCAGTGGCGGAAACACGTCAGGCCACGGCGTGTGCAAGATGAACGGCCGCCTGGCCGCCGGTGTTGCCGTTAGGGTTGGCAGAGCGGCAGCTTGGCGCGGTGAAAAAGTCGTAGAATAAGGTACTTGCTCTGCTTGGATTTTGATGCAGGTGATCTCTACGAAGTGCTGATATCTTCCGGAAGACGATTCCGGCGTTGATTGGGTTCTCGAAGTGAGTAGAACGCCCCAGGAACGGTAAATTCACAGAGCCCATGCGAAGCAATCTCAGTGAAAGCCAACTTCTTCTTCCTCGTAGATGGAGAAGGAAATCAATTTGAAGGGTATGAAGCGCTAGGTTACATCCGAAAGATAACAGCCGATTCGTTTAAAAAGGTCGCCCAGGGGATTCCCCCGGTGAGTAAAAGTACGCAAAGGAGTGCAACCGACGAAGATGTAGCACTAGATAATTTCAACAGACCTTTTTCAAGCACACGAGCGCCACCAACGGGCGCGCAAGAGGTCATGGGAAATGTGTGTACGGCGCAGCAGCCGCCTCGACGAGCGCTGCAGCTTTCCGCTTGACACAGTGAATTTGACAAGGTGCAACATGTTACTGCGCAATTCAATCACGAACTTCAGTATTTAGCTACGACGGCCTCTCGACGATTTCCGTCTGTCCCACTGTTCGACTAGTTGAGCGGCTCAGAAGCGTCACTTTTCATTTATTTATTGATTGATTTTTGCGCCAGTGCGCCTTACGGCATAAATGAAAAAAAAAAGACTCGGTTGCCTATGAAGTGCAGGAGCGGTCTATGATTCGCGGATGCATTTGCAATCAACGTCCATCGACACTGCCGACGAGTACAATGTGAGGTTCTGATATTTAAAGAGTACACTAAAGTGTAGTCGGCATTTGGGGAAATGAGATGCATTCATTGCGTCGCTCGCACCATATATTGCCACGTCCACTTCTTGTCTTGTTTTGATGTATTCGGGTTTGACCGGCAGGGACGGTTATCAACGCTCGACGCTGTCCGCGAAGCAGTGTTCGAGAAGCTTCGCGATTTTAGTGGATCCTTTTGTGAAGATTGCGCTCTGCACGCGAATGTTCAAGCTTTGTCTAGAGATAACGCCGCCACCAGCGATATTGCTGGAAAGTTCGATAGCGCCTGTATAAAAGCTGTAGGAACAGTTTCGGTTTCGGTTTCACTGCCAATGTCTGGCAACCACGAGCAACCCTGGTGTGCCGCCGGAGGGCGCGGTCAATGTAAACATCGTCTCGAGTTCCACCCGGGGTCACAAGAGAACAGCAGACGCTTCCGAGGGACGAGACGCGCTCGTGGGGCCTCGTACAACGCAGTCATGTATACTTAGTAATAAACAGTTAATTCAGTTTAATTTAACCAAGAAATCAATTCCTCTACATAATTGGTGACCCGGAGTTAGAACAGCGAGTGTTTCAACCCTCAAGAGTCCTATACATCTGACCAGTTCCTTGCAAAAACATCAACGGTGAGCGCAATGGCGACCAACGACGCTACCCAGACGGAGAGAACCCACGAAGCCCCGCAATATCCTGCCGTCTCAGCAGTTGCACTCAAACTTCCGTGTTTTCTGGCCTGCAGACCCTGCTCTTTGGTTCGCTCAAGTCGAGGCCCAGTTTACTACAAGAAGAATTGTGTCTCAGGAAACAAAATTCCATCACGTTATTGCGGCCCTAACGCAACCGAAGCAGCCGAGGTGCGCGATATCATCCTCGCCCCTCCGACCGAGCAGCCATACGACGCGTTGAAACGCGAGCTCATCCGCCGCACCACCCTCTCCGAGCAGAAGCGTCTGCAACAGCTCCTAACAGCCCAAGACCTGGGGGACCGCAAACCATCGCAGTTGCTTCGTGGCATGCGCCAGCTCCTGGGAGAGAAGGCGTTCGAAGATGGACGACTCCCTCCTCCGCCAACTGTTTCTCCAACGCCTCCCTGCAAATGTTTGCATGGTTCCTGCAGCGGCTGGCGACTTGCCCCTCGATGACCTCGCCGCTCTCGCTGACAGGGTGTTGGAGGTAGCGACACCGGCGATCTCCGCTTTTGAAGGCGTAAAAGCGAGTGAAGTTTCTCCCGTTACGTCGACTGGAAATTGTTCTGCGGAGTTACAGTCGCTCAAGCAGGAGGTCCAGCGGATTGCACAGTCTCTAGAGGCATTGAAAATCCAGGTAGAAAGACGATCCCGCTCCACTTCACGCAATCGCGCATCGTCTCGCTCTTCTGATACTGGACGCATCTGCTGGTACCATCATCGCTTTGGGGATAATGCAACCAAGTGCGTGTCACCTTGTGCCCACCAGGGAAACGTGCCGGCCACGCACTAAATGCGGCTGGTGCGCCAGGCCCAACGGCATGCCGCTTATCATCTCCTTCCGACAGTATCGAGCAACTCCAACAGTCAAGTAATATCAAGAAATCCAAAAAAGTTCAATTTTCATTTGGTAAGCAGCCCGCGTCTAAACCCGATAACTCGTTGACTACGCCAAAGAATTTGTCTCAGCTATCCGGCCAACCTGAATCCCGTTTATTTTATGTGGTGGACAAAGTTTCAAAAACCCGCTTCCTGGTGGACACAGGTGCTGAGGTCAGTGCGGTTCCGGCGACGCGTGCAGATCGGCAAGGCCAACCAACATACAATCTGCAAGCCGTGAACGCCACGCGAATTGCAACGTTCGGCCAGCGCTCCCTAACGATGGACTTCGGGCTGCGCCGAACCTTTCGTTGGGTATTCTTGGTGGCCGACGTGAAGCATGCGATCGTCGGAGCTGACTTTCTTCGCCACTTCGGTCTTCTTGTGGACATGAAGAATTGCCGTCTACGAGATGCCACAACACACTTAAGCATTCACGGCATCACGGCATGCATGGAAATGATGACATCAACGCTGCTTCGACCAGAGGTACCAAATTCCAACCCCTACTTCACAGACTTGTTGACGGACTTTCCTTTCATCACGTCTTCTGTGAACACAACATGCCCGGTCAAGCACAGCGTGACGCATCACATTATGACAACAGGACCACCAGTGCACACCCGTCCTCGCCGCTTGCCGCCTGAGAAGCTGAGCATTGCTCGACGGGAATTTGAGCATATGCTCGAACTGGGTATTGTGCGCCCATCCTCCAGCCCTTGGTCATCACCACTCCACTTAGTCCCAAAATCTACTCCAGGTGACTGGCGTCCATGTGGCGACTACCGTTCCCTCAACAAAGTGACGCAACCGGACCGCTATCCGATTCCTCATTTGCATGACTTTGTTGGAACACTGCACGGCGCCACTATTTTCTCTAAAATTGACCTCATAAGAGCATACCATCAGATCCCAGTTGAAGAGGCAGACATCCCAAAAACAGCAGTCACAACACCCTTTGGCTTATTCGAATACACCAGAATGCCATTTGGACTGCGTAATGCATCGCAAACTTTCCAGCGGTTCATCGACGAGGTGACCCGAGGCTTGGATTTCTGCTATGCATACGTCGACGACATCCTGGTTGCCAGCGTTTCGCCCGAACAACATGCTACCCATTTGCGGCAACTACTTTCGCGTCTGGACGAATATGGAATCATCATCAACCCGGATAAGTGCCTCTTCGGAGTACCAGAGATTGACTTTTTGGGACATCGCCTCACATGTGACGGTATAAAACCCTGAATGACAAAGTTCAAGCTATTGAAAATTTTCCATTGCCTGAAAACAAGCGAAAACTTCGGCAATTCCTCGGCCTAGTTAACTTTCATCGACGCTTCATACCAGCTTGTGCGCACACACTGAAGCCATTAAATGATCTCCTCTCAACCCCTGGACCAGGCACTGCACCACTAGAGTGGACGGACGACGCTCGTGCCGCCTTCGACATAATCAAATCTGACCTCACGACGGCAGCTCTCCTAACTCACCCGCAGCCAGACGCACCAACTCGCCTCATGGTAGACGCCTCTAGCAACGGCGTGGGTGCTATACTGCAGCAATGCATCGGTGACGAATGGAAGCCTCTCGCATTCTTTTCAAAAACACTGTCCCCTGCACAAACCCGGTACAGCACATACGGACGTGAGTTACTCGCTATTTATTTGGCAGTGAAATATTTCCGCCACTTCCTGGAAGGCAGGTCATTCTATATTCTCACTGACCACAAGCCACTGACTCACGCCTTCACCACTCGATCGGATGGACTGTCACCGAGAGAAATTCGACAACTGGCATTTTTATCGGAATTCTGTACTGATATTCGCCATGTCGCTGGCTCCGCGAACGCCGCAGCTGACGCACTCTCGCGTTCCCACATAAGCAGTGTCACTTTGCTTTCAACTTCCGTCGATTTTGACAAAATGGCATTAGCACAAAGGGAAGACAATGAGCTCCGAGAGCTAAGAAATTCTTCATCCAATCTGGTATTTCAAGATGTGCCATTGCAAACCTGCACAGAACTACTCGCATGTGACATGTCCACTGGCACACCACGCCCATTTGTACCAAAATCGTTTCGCCGTTGCGTCTTTGACTCTCTGCACTCATTGTCGCACCCGGGAATCCGTGCAACGCAAGCACTTGTGACAACGCGATACCTGTGGCCGGGAATGAACAAAGACGTTCGAGATTGGTCGCGTACGTGTACTCAGTGTCAACGATCGAAGATACAGCGCCACACTGTCACTCCACTGTCAACATTTCTTCCTCCACACGCACGGTTCAGAGAAGTCCATATTGACATTGTTGGTCCCTTGCCACCTTCCCAAGAATGCTGCTACATTCTTACATGTGTCGACCGCTTCACTCGCTGGCCAGAAGCCGTTCCTATGCGAGATATGTCCGCTGAGACTGTTGCTAAGGCATTCCTGCGGACATGGATTGCACGCTTCGGAACACCATCCATCATCACAACTGATCGTGGACGCCAGTTTGAGTCTTCCCTCTTCAAGGAACTTCTTGCTATCCTTGGCACACATCGTATCCGCACAACAGCTTATCATCCAGCAGCTAACGGAATGGTGGAGCGAATGCACCGACAGCTTAAATCTTCCATAACTGCGTACGGCGAACCTTCCCGTTGGACCGAGTGCTCCCACTTGTGCTCCTCGGCATGCGCACAACACTCAAAAGTGACTTGAAGTGCAACCAGCGCTGAGTTGCTCTACGGAACAACCCTTCGCCTCCCTGGTCAGTTTGTAGAAGCAAACAAAAATGAGGTCTTGCCCGATTCTCTACAGTACGTGTCACGCTTGCGAACAATGATGGACAGCCTCCGTCCACACCGACTCGCGCAAAGCAGGCTACTCATGTGTACATGTCTAAAGACCTAGATAACTGCACCCACGTTTTCCTGCGCCGTGACGCGGTGAGAAAACCACTCCAGCCACCATACGACGGCCCATTCAGAGTACTTCGTCGCAGCCCGAAAAACTTTCACCATTGAAATTCGTGGACGATCCGAAGTCATCTCCGTGGACAGACTAAAACCGGCGCACATGGAGCAACCGCTGAACGACACCGCCACTGAGCCACATTCGAGAATCAGCCATCCCTGCACCACACGTTCCGGAAGAACTGTACGTCAACCTATGCGATTTGGGACATAATTGACATGCTTCTTCTGCCGCCGACATACTTGTGTAATATGCGGGCCTCTTCCTATACGAGGAGGGGGAGTGGTGTAGGAACAGTTTCGGTTTCGGTTTCACTGCCAATGTCTGGCAACCACGAGCAACCCTGGTGTGCCGCCGGAGGGCCGGTCAATGTAAACATCGTCTCGAGTTCCACCCGGGGTCACAAGAGAACAGCAGACGCTTCCGAGGGACGAGACGCGCTCGTGGGGCCTCGTACAACGCAGTCATGTATACTTAGTAATAAACAGTTAATTCAGTTTAATTTAACCAAGAAATCAATTCCTCTACAAAGCCGACGCGCTTTACCGCTTGTCAGTTGATCGACGGTCGACGCTCTGCTCGCCGCTATCATTGTATTGCTGTAGTTTGACTTTCAGTTTCCCGGCCACAAGTTCGGCCAAATAAAGAGTTCATCTCGGACCTGCTGACTGCTGCCTTCGTCGACGTCACGACCACGTGACAACATGTAACGAACGATAAGTGCACACTAACCTTCGTTGGTGCTATAACTACAGGTTGGAATAATACTCAAAGCGAAAAAAGAAAGGAACAGTCCAAGGAAGGAAATGCACAAACCAGCGCTCACCACAACTGAAAGTTTATTGCACGCGTGAAAAAAAAGCTATATACAAAAATGGGAGCGCGTCGCGCGTGTCATAAAGATGCACAAAAAGTCAAACAACCAAAGGCGGCGTGCTTACAGTCGATAATAAAGTAGAATTCCTTGTCTTGTAACGACTGAGAAGGTTTGACTGACACAAAGTGTGGCGTTATCTGTGACATATGATAGCCTCCGAAATTTCTCGCGTTGTATGATTAGGTTGATGGTACAAAATTACTGTGCTTTCGAAGATGGGATTACATTTTCATGACTGACATAGCGATGCGAGATGAGACGGCTCCATTCAATGAATTTTCCATGCTCGCTGAGGCGCGTATTATTACATAGACCAGTCTGGCCGGTGTACATGTGGACACAAGAAAGATAAATTTGCGGTTCAAAACAACTGCCATGCCTCTGACCGCATTTTTCTTTGCCCACCGCAGGACCCCTGCGACCTTAATGCGACTAAGCTTATTTGGGGCGGCAAACAACCTTCACCCCCACATCGCTTCCCTACGTTCTTCAGGCCATGCGACTTCTTATACAGATGTGGAATAACTGCAATATTTCTAGTTTCTTCATTATTCACGGATGGAGGACGTCCGTGTTAATCTATCTTTGCCATGCGAACAGAGAGAGAGAAAGAGCAGAGGAAGGCAGGGAGGTTAACCAGAAGTTTGTATCCGGTATGTTACCCTGTGCTGGGGTTGGGGAATAGGGGGTTGAAAGCGAGAAAATAAATAATAAATAAGGAAAAAAATCAAACACAACCCACACACACACACGAGAGCGTTCAGCTCAGAGGCGCTGTGACAGGCTATGTGAACAGATTTTCGCAAACCGATATAACGATACGCAGGATATCCCGCCTCTTTGATCACTTTGCATCTGGAAACAACTGCTCATCTTATGTGCGCAAGTTTTTTCCAATGCCGTGCTTAATCATGACATCACAATTCCTCGTTTACCAATATTCGAATGCGCCGACGCGAAATTAAACACCGATTTCGCTGAACGCGGTCTCTGCTGCTCGCAAACATGCTCCGCAGAGAAACTTAAAAGCACGTATCAAAAAACTGCAAATTATCAGAGTAAGGCATCTCGCAAGTGAATTCTATAGTCCCATCCCGTTTTCTTAAACACGTTTAGAATGTGCTCACTTCTTTGTACAGCGCGTGACTTGTCAATTAAAATCAAATAATCATCTGTATACCTGAACACTGTAACACCTCTCTACAGTTTGGTTAAACCCGATCACGATCCGCTATGGCATTAACGCCATAGCGGCTTCTGAACAAGTAATCATTGAATAATACGAATTCGGTGTTCCAGCTCACATCGCTCACGATAGCACGTTTTGACGGCATGTATCGGCACGTGATAACTCGCATGCCGCTTAACTGCAACATCCGGTATACATCCGCTCGGTAATACCTACACTGACTGCATCATTCCTTTCGCATTTCATGCGTAGAGATACATGCAGGTGCGTTCAGACATGTGTAGAACTTAGAGAGAGAGAGAGGTTTATTTATAGGAAGGCAGAGAGGTCGGCCTGAGCGATAGTATGCTCTAGCCTGCTACTCTACACCGGGGGTGGGGAAAGGCCAGAAAAAAGAATGATGGATGACGATGGTAAGTAAGGGAGGTGAGTATGTACAGTCCCGTCTAGGTGGTGCAGTGCTATAGCCGCGCATCCAGTCCAGTGGCTTGTAGGAAAGCTGCGACCGCTCTTATGACCACAGTTGTGCTGTTGGCGTCAGGCCAAGGACCCAGCACAACCTCATCAGTTAATGGCCTATTATGTACCCCTTCAGTAGAGGAAATCAGTTTCTGTCGTTCGCGTGCGTATGCTGGGCAGGTACAAAATATGTGCTCGTTTCCGGCACTTGACAGTGATCACAGTTGGGACCGGTGTCACTGCAGCCGATGATATGTGCAACGTCTTGTGAAGGCCACACCAAGACGAATTCGGTGAATAATACTTGTGGTATGTCGTTTTAATTTACGAGGCATAGAGAACCTCATTTCGGGGTCCCATTTGTGTAATCGCCGGTGTCGTCGCTCCGGTTTGGACCAGTGCTCAAGTGTGAGGTTACGCATTACGTACCGAAGCAGGGCGTTCGTGTCTGGCCGTGAAAACGCAGTGCGCACTTCGGGGCCACTGGTCAAGGCTCCTTTAGCTTCCGCGTCTGCGTCTTCGTTTCTCATTATGCCGCAGTGGGCAGGAATCCATTGGAAGGTGATGAGGTGGCCATTTGTTGAAGCAACCTGAAGAAGCTCCATAATTTCTATGGCTCAAATATAGTATGGACCTTGTCTCATGACGCAATTAATGGTTTGCAAAGCGTGTTTTGCATCGCAGCATATCGTCCCATCTACGAGGTTGCTCTCCAGAAATGAATCTGGATTGCCTCCCGGATAGCAACAAGCTCTGCGGCAGTTGTGGTCTTGTGGTCTATTTTGTACCGTCGAGCTATAACCATCTGTGGGATGACAAAGGCTGCAGCAGAGGTACATACATAGCGTGGTAGATCCCATCGGTGAACACGTGCACGGTGCCGCCGTACGCTGTGTAAATGTGTTGTAGGGTCAGTTGTTTGAGGCCAATTGGGGAAACTAGGGACTTCTTCGTAATCCCAGGAATCCCAAGCCTAACAGTCGGTTTAGGCAGGACCCACGAAGGTGTTCCAGGAAATCTCGGGGAAGAAAACCTTAATGGTACAATGTTTCATGCCGTGATATTGCTTTTGAAAAACTGCAGTTTGGGTGGGTGGCGCGGAGTGCTGATAGCGGGTGCTGCCTGTGTCGGGTCAAACAGGCGAAGATGCACTCGAAGTGGCTCGCCACTTCGAATAGAAAATTTTGTGGGATTGTGGGAACTTAGGATTTAATAATAGTCAACCAGCGGCGACGCGTTTCTTTCGTTTGGTGCTCCCACGGCGCCAACGAGCAGCGAGCGACCGAACAGCCGCAGGGCTCGCCGTACACTTTTCCCATAGTGCTTCGAGCGCCCGCGCGGGCTTTCTGGATTGCTTGAAAAAGGTCTATTGGAAGAAGGCCGAAGGAAAATTCCTAAGCGCACTACTCCGGGCTTAGATGGAGTTCCCGTCAGCCTCATTAACGAACTACGGACATAAAACTAAAGAAGCACTGCTGAAAGCCGTAGAAAAGTGCTTACAGGAGAGGAAATACAGACAGTTGGCGAAAAGTAGA